>NC_136263.1:145648491-145915449 GCF_964187855.1 Myxine glutinosa
CTTGTCAATAAGAAAAATCGTCCTGAAGCTAATTCCGTAACTCATTTCATTTCTTCGGGTTATATATTTTATGCAAATGAGGCACACTATGCATAGTGTGGAGCTTTGCAATTTCTCGTAGTTATGTATATTTATATATCTATTTATTTACATATATATATATATATATATATATCAACTTGGAGAAATTTTTGCGCACTCCTCCATGCAGAATTCTTTCAGTTGTGCGACGTTTGAGGGGTTTCTTGCATGCACAGCTCGTTTCAAATCCCCCCACAACATCACGATGGGATTTAGATCCGGGCTTTGACTTGGCCATTCCAGAACCCTCCATTTCTTTCTTCTCAGCAATTCCTTCTACCCCCGCTAATTTCACCCCAATTCCACTTTTTTGAAATACCAACTTCTGTCCTGGAAGTCCTTGGTGTCCTTGTGTTTTATACTTCTCCCTCCACCCCCCCCCCCCCCCCTTCCCACACCTCCTCCCCCCAAGCCATCTCCCTTCCACACATCTCCCTGCTCTCAAATGTTGTGTTTGTGTGCTTCCCCTTCTCTCCCCATCTTGTTTTCCGCTCCCTCTTTTTATATATTTTGTTTGTCTGGTTGATTTGTTTGTGAAGTAAATGTGAGCTCTTTCACGAGCCTCGATTCAGTATACAAACAAACAAAAAAAAAAAAAAATTCCTTGGTGGATTTACTGGTATGTTTAGGGTCATTGTCATGTTGCAAGGTCCACCCTCGGTTGAGCTTCAACTTTCCGACAGATGGCCTCACATTATCCTCAAGCACCCTCTGGTGCAATGAAGAATTCATAGTGGATTCTTTGATGGTGAGCTGCCCAGGCCCTGATGCAGCAAAGCTGCCCCAAACCATAATATTTCCACCACCATGCTTTACAGTTGGTATCAGGTTCTTGTGGTCAAATACTGTCTTTGGCTTTCGCCAAACATGTCTTCTGGTACTGTGGCCAAATAGCTCTACCTTTGACTCATCTGTCCAGAGCACATTGTTCCAGAAGTTCTGGTCTTTGCCAAGGTGTTCATTGGCAAACTTTAGTCTTGCCCTGATGTTCTTTCTGGACAGCAAAGGTTTCCTCCTGGCACACCTCCCATGTAAATCAAATTTGTGCAGCCTCATTCTAATGGTAGACTCGTGTACTTTGACATCAACAGTGGCACGAGCTACCTGTAGGTCCCGTGATGACATTCTGGGGTTCTTGGAGACTTCTTTCAGCATCTTGCGGTCTGCTCTCGGGCTGAACTTGCTGGGGTGGCCTGGCCTGAACAAGTTGGCAGTTGTTTGGAATCTTCTCCACTTGTAGATGATCTTCCGGACAGTCGAATGATTGATTTCAAATTGTTTGGAGATCTTTTTAAATCCCTTCCCAGACTCGTAGGCATATATAACCTTCTTTCTGAAGGCCTCAGAGAGCTCTTTTGATCTAGGCATGGTGACGCCGCACACTTCAACAACAAAGAGCAAACCAAACTAAATGTCTGAGGTTTAAATAAGACAGGTTCCTCCAAGATCCTCTCGAACGATGTTCTAATCATTTGCACCTGAACTGGTGCACCTGATTCTAATTTTAGGTATTTGAAGTAGTGATAAATGTAGGGGTGTACTTACTTTTTCCACATGCAAAATTTGCATTTATGTTTATTTAAATTATACAATGGACTACAAAATGTAAATGTTTCATGATATTTGTTATATTATATCATCTTTATCTATCAATATTGTTGAAATGAAGGTCAAATAGCTGTATGTTGAAATATGTTGAAAAAGTCAAAACTTTACATGGGGTGTACTTACATTTTCACGTGACTTTATACAGACTTGGCATTTAATATGGAATCTATTTTTTTTCTTGACTTGGGTTTACTTTCTTAACTCAGTATATCAATCTGGTGAGTTTCTTTTACACTTTGGTGATTTATTTGTTAAAAGAACCATGTCACTGATTGTCTGTCGCAGCAAGAAGTCACAACAGGATTTGTGGAGATCTAAAAGATCCTCTCTAACGATGTTCTAATCATTTGCACCTGAGCTGATGCACCTTATTCTAATTTTAGGTATTTGAAGTAGTGATAAATGTCGAGGTGTACTTACTTTTCCACATGCCAAATTTGCATTTATGTTTATTTAAATTATACAATGGACTACAAAATGTAAATGTTTCATGATATGTGTTGTATTATATCACCTTTATCTATCAATATTGTTGAAATGAAGATCAAATAGCTGTATGTTGAAATATGTTGAAAAAATCAAAACTTCACATGGGGTGTACTTACTTTTCCATGTGACTGTATATATATATACTAGCTGAGGTACCCGGCTTCGCCCGGGTTGAATCAGAATAATACAAATATATGATGAAAAGAACATGTATATTTTAGACCAATATCACAGTACATTTCCTACATGACGTTTTGTCAATTTTCAATTTCTCAAAACCTCTTGGTATACAACATTTCTGGTTTTCTTACTTGGTGCCAAGACATAAAGATTGCTTGGTTTTCCAACCCTTGAGCAGCCCACGTACAGCTGGCCATGGGAAGTACCCGGCATTGCCGGGCGGGGGAAGGGAGGGGAGGAGGAAGGGGAGGGGAGGGGAACGGGGGGGAGGGGAGGAGAGGGTGGGGAGGGGAGAAGAGGGGGGGAGGGGAGAAGAGGGGGGGAGGGGAGAAGAGGGGGGAGGGGAGAAGAGGGGGGGAGGGGAGAAGAGGGGGGGAGGGGAGAAGAGGAGGGAGGGGGAGGAGGAGAGGGGAGAAGAGGAGGGAAGGGGAGGAGGGGAGGGGGGAGGGGGAGTGGAGGGGAAGGGGGGAGGGGGAGGGAGGGGGGAGGGAGGGGGTAGGGTGAGGGGGGAGGGGGGAGGGGGAGGGGAGGGGGAGGGGAGGGGGAGGGGAGGGAGAGGGGGGAGGGGAGAGGGAGTGGGGAGGGGGAGTGGAGGGGGAGGGGAGGGGGGAATGGCTAGCTTGGCAAGCGATAGCAGGCTTTTATTTTTACCTCAATGAGGGCTATATATATAGTCCGTGCTTGGAGCCTTCAAGTTCAACATAAAGTTTTTTTATGAAAAATAATGGGGAGGGAGGGGGGTGAGGGGGGAGGGGTGAGGGGAAGGGGGGAGGGGAGGGAGAGGGGGGAGGGGAGGGAGAGGGGGGAGGGGAGGGGGAGGGGGAGGGGCGGAGGGATGGGGGAGGGGGGAGGGGGGAGTGGAGGGGGAGGGGGACGGGGGAACGGCTAGCTTGGCAAGCGATAGCAGGCTTTTATTTTTACCTCAATGAGGGCTATATATATAGTCCGTGCTTGGAGCCTTCAAGTTCAACATAAAGTTTTTTTATGAAAAATAATGCAGATGTATAACAATCCACCAATGCAAGTTCAGCAATGAATGCAGATCCTTTACTTTGCGATACAAACGCAATTCCCGCCATTTCCACTCACGATTGAAGCCTCCACAGTGCCCGTGCCTCTTCTTCCTCCTACAACTTCGTCTCACTTCTTTCACTCAAAATGCACGAAATTCTGCCGCATGAAATTATGTAGAGGCCTCGTCGGGGGGATATAAGGTAGATAAGGAAGGCGTTGTAACAGAAGAATCAAAATAAAAGTGGAAGAACATAAGGAAATGGGAGCTATTCTGGACCCACAGCCAAACCTGACAAACCATTGCAATACACCCCGAATGTCTAGTGCCGCCACAAACTACACCATGGAATTGCAGCTGGCGCGGTTTTTTTAAACCATTGATATTAAAATAAAACGTAGCCTAAAACGACCGGGATTTTATGCTGATTCCGAATCTGTGTCTAAAACTTTTCTCCGATGTGTAGTTCTTGAGTTATAAGCGGACATCCAGACAGACACACACACACACCCACACACACACACACACACACACACAGACACTCCTCCTTTATATATAGAGATTTTGGCTAGTCTCTATATATATATAAAGTTCTTAGTTATTTTTGAATGAAAAAAGTATTCTGTCCCCTGAGTCAATACTTCGTAGAAGCGCTTTTTGCAGCGATTACAGTTTTTAAGTCTTCTTGGGTATGTTTATATCAGCTTTGTACATATGGATTTGGGGAGTTCCTCACATTCTACCTTGAAGATTTGCTCAAGCTCTGTCAAGTTGGATCGGGAGCATCGGCGAGCAGAAATCTTCAAGCCTTTCCACAGATTCTCAATGGGATTCAGTGTGGGCTTTAGCTGGTCCACTCAAGGACTTTCACATTCTTGTTCTGAAGCCATTCTAGTGTTGATTTGGCTGTAGGCTTGGGGGTCACTGTCCTGTTGAAATGTAAATCTTCACCACAGTCTAAGGTATTTTGCACTTTGAAGCAGGTTCTCCTCAAGGACTTCCCTGTATTTCGCTCCATTCATTGTTTTCTCTATCCTTAGAAGTCTCCCAGTCCCTGCTGCTAAAAAGCATCCCCATAGCATGATGCTTCATGGTAGGGATGGTGTTAGATGTGTGATGAGCTGTACTCAATTTCCATCAGGCGTAGAACATTAGATTCAGGCCAAATACTTCCATTTTCGTCTCATCAGAACACAGAATATGTTGCCTCATGCTCTCAAAGTCTTTCACGTGTATTGTTGCAAACGGCAGGCATGTTATCATGTGTCTTTTTCTCAGGAGTAGCTTCCCCCTGGCAACTCTTCCATAAAGCCTAGATTTGTGAAGTGCTACAGAGACTGTTGTCCTTCCCGCAGGTTCTCCCATCTCAGTCAAGGCACGCTGTCGTTCTGTCAGAGAGGTCATATCCTGGCCAAGGTCCTTCTTGCCCGGTTGCTCAGTTTGGTCGGACAGCCAGCTCTAGGAAGAGTCTGTGTCATTCCATATTCTTTCCATTTCATAATGATGGAGCTCACTTTGCTCTTGGGAACTTTCAACACTCTAGAAATTGTTTTATACCCTTCCACATATCTATTTCTCCTCACAATTCTATCTTGGAGTTCTACGGACAGTCCCTTGGCCTTCATGACAGAGTTTCTGTTCTGCCATGCACTATGAACTGTGGGACCTTGTATAGAAAGGTGTGTTTCTTTCTAAATCATGTCCACTCAATTCCAGGTGGACTCCAATCAAGTTGTAAAGACATCTCAAGGATGATCAAAGGAATTTGGATGCACCTGCGGTCAATTTGGAGTGTCCTAGCGAAGGGGGTGAATACTTATTGACTCAAGACATTTCCGCTTTCATTTTTAATTATTTTGTAAAAAGAAATTCAAAAACCAAATTCCACTTTGATATAATGGGGTATTATGTGTAGATTAGAGACATTAAAATCTCAGTTTAATCAATTTTAAATGCAGGCTGCGACACAATAAAATGTGAAAAAGGTCAAGGGGTGTGAATACTTTCTGAAGGCATGTATATCATATTATCACTGATATCCTGTCATGTATGAACAGAAACGTCATCGGAGTTGGATTTTGTCGTGAGTTGCCAGTTGTATTTCGTAAATCTGTACAGTAGTACAGCACAGAAGTTGGACAGGAAACTGCAGCACGATTTAATGGATAGCTTTCAGCTGTCGGAGGAAAATCCCCAGCAGAGCAGAAAATCCCATCAAAAGCTCTCTATCCATCTTCATGAGAATAAGTACCATGTGTGTCATTTGCTGAGCAGCACCTTGCTGTTATTAGAGAACATCTCACAAACATAACTCAACAATCAGTGCTGTGCTTCAAGGATTTGTCCAAATGGATTTTCCGTATTATAAATCTTATCCAATAAATTGCACGCACTGACAGAAGCCGCAGTGAGATTTCACATTTGTGTCCATGTTGGTAATCACACTTCATTCTATGTCCCCCATGATTTGTTCCTTGTCAGATCACATTGGCCCATAAGTCAGGGTGGGGAGTGGTGCATGGGAACGGTCTCATGAGCTCATCAGAAAACATGCAGTTGGAATGATGTTATTCCCAACCCCCCCCCCCCCCTCCCCATTGGGTACTCACTATACGCTTGGGTCTTTTGAGCTGACGTTTAGTGTCGGCATCCAAAAAGGTATGTAAGATAGACCGGGGAAACCACCCTTTTATTAAATAAACAGATATGGTAGAATTTTTAACCTCCTCTCTCACCTCCACCCCTCATCCTGTATGCACCAGCCCATCATCTCCTTACCCCTCCAACCCTCCATCCTCATTCATAAGTATGAGTTGGGATTTGTCCCCACCATTTTAATACCACACTGCCAGCGTAGTCTCAGCCATTATGAAAACTTCAAACAGCCCATAACCACTAAATTACTCACTTGGATTATGTGGGGGGATACCTGTTAATCTGTTTCATGTTCAACTAGAACGGGCACTCGGTAGAGCGCATACCTTCGCCGCAGCTACTGTTCTGTACTTGGTAAAAATACGATTTTGACCTTTTCGTGACCTTGACCTTGACCTTTGACCCGATTGCTCCCAAAATCTAATCAAATGTGTCCCGTATAATAACCAATCATCCCACCAAATTTCATGCAATTCGGTTGAATACTTTTTGAGTTATGCGAATAACATACACACACACACACAGACATACAAATAAATACACAGCGATCAAAACATAACCTTCCGCTTTTGCGAAGGTAACAAGAGCATTGTTACCTCCGCCACCGAAGGTGAATGAATGAATGGAGGTTATGTTTTCTTCCCTGTCTGTCTTTCTGTCTGTATGTCTGTCTGTCTGACTATGTCTGTTTGTTTGTCTGTTGTTATATGTCTCTCTGTTTGTCGGTTTGTCTGTTTCTGTCTGCTGTCTGTTTGTCTGTCTGTTTGTCTGTCTGTCCGTTGGTCTGTCTGTCTGTCTGTTTGTCTGTCTGACTGGTGATCTGTGTATCTCTCTGTCTGTGGTTGTATTTCTGTCTGTCTGTCTGTCTGTTTGTATGTCTGTCTGTTGGTCTGCTTGTCTGGCTCTTAGTCTGTCTGTTTGTCTGTCTGTCCATTAGTCTGTCTGTCTGTCTGTTGGTCTGTCTATCTGTCTGTCTGCCTGTTTGTCTGTCTGTTTATATGTCGGTCTATCTGTCTGTTGATCTGTGTGTATGTCTGTTGTTCTGTCTGTCTGTTGTTCTGTCTGTCTGTGTGTCTGTCTGTCTGTGTGTGTGTCTGTCTTTCAACAGGATATCTCAAAAAGTCGTGGACCGATTCAAACAAAATTTCGTGGAAAGGTTGGATATGTGACACAAAATAAATGATGAGATTTTGGTGAAGATCTGGATCCGGATACCAGAATTTTAAAACGAATTCTTCACCATTGAGAGATAGGGTCAAAACGATATAAAGCAGGATAATCTCAAAAACTTATGGACGGATTATGACAAAATTTGGTGGATTCGTTGGTTCGATGACAGGATGAATTGCTGATTAGATTTTGGTTCAGGTCCGAATCCAGATCCGACCGAGCAGTGGATACAAAATGTAAAATCTTTAGCCTGGTGGAGGTATGCTCTCTCTACCGAGTGCTGTTCAGGTTTTCAATGCAAAATGACCCCAAACTCCAATGCAATAAACATAAGAATGATTCACAACACACAACATCATTCAATCTAATTAATTTGCTTTCAGACAATCTATGCTTGCTTGGTCATGCTGTCATTTCACATCAACAAAGAATATACACATCATGCTTATAATGCAAAGTTATCTGTTGAACACAGCAGTTATCATTTTAATGTTCTGTTAATGTATAAGAGTGTTAAAACACACCTGAACAAGCCAAAATCCTTCTGGGAGAATGTCCTGTGGACAGATGAGACCGAATTAGAGCTTTTTTGGTAAAGCACATCATCTCTATGTTTACAGAAAACAAAATGAAGCCTTCAAAGAAAAGAACATCTTCCCTACAGTCAAACATGGAGGAGGTTCTGTGCTGCCTCTGGCACTGGGTGCCTTGAATGTGTGCATGGCATCATGAAATCAGGAGATTGCCAAGGCATTTTGGAGTGCAATGTTCAACCTAGTGCCAGAAAGCTGTTTCTCCGTCGAAGGTCATGGGTCTTGCAGCAGGACAATGACCCCCAAACACACTTCAAAAAGCACCCAGGAATGGTTCAAGACAAAACGCTGGATTGTTCTGAAGTAGCCAGCAATGAGTCCAGATCGAAATCCCATTGAACACCTGTGGGGAGATATGAAAACAGCAGTTGGGAGAAGTCACCCTTCAAATCTGGGAGAACTGGAGCAGTTTGCACAAGAATATTGGGCCAAACTGCCAGTAGAGCGGCGTAGAAAGCTCATTCATGGTTATGGGAAGCGCTTGACTGCAGTTATTTTGTCCAAAGGTTGTGCTACCAAATATTAAGTCGAGGGTGTCAATAATTTTGTCAATGCAATTTCTTTTTGTGTTCTGATTTTAAAGTATATATTAAGTTCTGAATCAAAAACAAAGGTTCTGTAATATTAACAGTGAAATAAAGAATTGTGGAAACCAAATACTTTTGTCAATTGGTTATAAAAGAAAAGGTTGACATAACAAAAACCTTAAACCAATGACCAATTTTAACCTTTGACCCCCAATAATCGAGAAAACGACTCCAATGAGAGATTGTCGGCATCCTTTGAAAGCATCTTTTCTACCAAATCTCATATTAATCGACTCAAACACAAAGGCAAGGAAAAATGTGCGATTTTTAGTGGTTCATCTTTCAGAATGAAAGCAGTGGCCTAAATCCAAAACATAAAAGGTGTCTGGGTGTATTGAACCAAGGTACCTCAATGTCAAATTTGAAGAGGATTATCTCAGAAATTAGGGATTGCTGTGCGATTCTAATTGTTGGAAAGAAAGAAAAGAAAGAAAAACAAGTACAGATACATTCAAAGTGCACCGCCCCATGCCAAATAAATAAATAACATCCTCTAGCACCCGGCGATGCCACCATGACCCACATATAGACGGTATTGGGAGGGAGAGGTGTATAATAATTGATTGATTAATTGCATAATAATCGTGAAATAACTAATTTCTTAATCAATTGGCTAAAAAAATACGTAAACCACCACCGCTTCATCTGTATCTGTAACTGTTAAAAAATTAATTAAGTAATTAATCTAATAATTAAATAATTAATCGATTAATTGATTAATCAATAAATTAAAAATGCCCAAAAAAGGAAGAGGTGGAGAGGGGTGGTGAGGTGAGGGAGGGGAGGAGGAGAGTGGGAGGAGGGAGGGGAGTTGAAATGAATGGAGAGGCGGAGAAGGGTAAGGAGGTGAGGGAGTGGATGGGGGAGAGTGGTAGAGGAGGAGGAGGAAGGGAGGAGGGGGAGAGAGAAGGGAAAGGGGGAGAGGGAGAGGGGGAAGGAGGAGGGAATGGAAGGGGAAAGGGGAGGGAGAGGGAGGGGAGATATATACTGCAGGTACATATTTTAGGGGGATGAGGGGGGCTTTTACAGGCCCATACGTTTTTGGGAGGTTGGTGGGGGAGAAGGGAAGGCGGACAAATTTATCCATGTGAAGAGTGCTTTAACCTCAGTGTTACACAGGTACAAAAAGAAAATGGAATACCCTCTACCACCACCACCAGGTGGTGCTATACGGTACACATTTACATAGAGAATATACGCCCCCCCAACATGGAACCTACTTCTGTGTGAGGCCATGGCCACATAGCCTATGTTACCCCCCCACCTCCCCCCCCCCCCCACACAAAGTTGTATTTGTACCCCGAGTTTGGGGTTTGATAACTTAAAAGATGTGGCCATGCATAGAACACATACAACCAAACAGATTTTTTTTCCTTTTATAGGTACAGGTCTATCCGCTCACTGCAGGAGCGGCAGGAAGGGTCATTCTCTTTGGGGTATATAGATTACAGTCGATTTATGGTCGGGTCTCAAGAACATTGGGTGTGTTCATTTACCAAGTTTCTTGTAGAGAGATCGCCAAGTGGTTTAAGCATTCGAGCAAGCACTCCATTCAAAACCGTTAAGGAACGGCTGGCTTGGCAAGCGCGAGCTAGCTGCTTGGTAAATGAGCACAACCCGGGCTTCCTCCCTTTCAGTTTCGTGTTAAACAGCAGGAGCGAGTTTCAAAAGTTGGCTACGAAAAATGCCACGTTAGCCGCAGGAAGTGTCATGTTATTAACCCAACCATTGTGGGGTATATAGAGTACAGTAGATCTTTGCTCATTTCTGTAAGTAAAACTTACCTCACGGATGTCTGGATTCCTCCAAATTTCTTTGTTTAATGTTAATGACAGCATTAGTGACTGTTTAAAAAGCTAATCACATGTGTTTGTGGTATATAATATTTTTACTTCTGGTAGAGGCCGTTGGATTGTTGCTCCCACGGAAACACCATGATAAGCTATTTACTAGTACCGACTGCAAAGCCGCAATGAGCCGGCGAAGCCAAAGCCTCTTGCCACTATTTTACTCATCACTATGGCATCAGTAGGTTAGGTAGTTGGTAGTAGGTAGGTGTAGTAGGTACCGTACCTGGTAAGACTTGGTAAAAGAGAAGAGCAGAGAGTCCTCCCCAATGGCAATACGTGCATACAATAAATGTCACAAGAAGCGTAAGGAAGTAACTATACGATGTGCTAGCTTAGGGCCTATTTTAAGAAATTTTAACTGGGCTTAACATACGTTTTCACAGTACCGTATGTGTGTAGTCTTCTAACTTCAGTCACTGTCAGGCGCCCGGGCTGGTTTTCTGACTCTCCGGGCACGGCAGCTTCCTCCACCAGAAGACGTTAGCTTGCAGTGATTAATTCGGTGAATTCCGTCTCAACTTCGGATATTTCCGGCCGTGAAAAACTATCCGTATTTCTAAACTAAATATGTAAACCGCTTATACCATATTTCTGGCCGTGAAAAACTATCCCATACGGCCGCGAGATTTCTAAAAAATAATTCTTCGTCAATGTTAGAATATTTGACGCCGTTTTCACCCTACGAAACCCGTAATAATATTTTTTCAAATGCTCGAATCTCATTGGTTCTGGTGTTTGATGACGATTTTCGTTGAAGATAACGAGGTTGGTCTTAACGTATTTTAATTACTAATTAGAGGTTTCATTAGATTGTGAATCAAAGAACGACGGGTGAAACAAACTCCTATTTAACTTTTTCGCAATTGTTTTATGCAAACTTCCGCATCCGGTCGATGGCGGTCTCCATTGAGTGATTTCATTTTAGAAATATTTTTGCAAATGCTCAACTCTCATTGGGTCCGGTGTTTGGTGACGCATTTTGTTGAAGATAACCAGGCCCGTGCGGGCCGATGTTGGTCTTAAATTATTTTATTAATACATTGGAGGTGCATAAGATTGTGAATCAAACGATGACGGGTGAAAGAAACTCCTAATGAACGTTTTAAATTTGTTATGCATACTTCCGCATCCGCAAGATGGCTGCATCCACTGCGTTCGGAATTCTCGAGCCAAGGCATAATCAGGTTTTCAACATAATACGTACTCGTTTATTGACAACACCGGCTTCGCCGGCTATAAACGTTGACTCGACGTTTGTTCAAGGAGGGAAAAACTCTTGGGGAGGTGGGATATTAATGGTGTTAATATTGTTTTGTAATAATATTAATATTATGCTGTTATCGTTAGTTTTGTTATTTGAAGCGGCCTTGGAAAAACGCCACGATAAAGCTAACTTATCATGGATATACACCTCAACACACAACCCATTGACGGCAACAGCGGGGAAAACCCGCTCGGCGGAGAAAACCTCTTTTGGGAGGTGGGCAAATGAATGTGCTACAACCTTCATTGTGTAACCCTTAGTCATCCTGTCAAGTTTGGTTGAGATTGGATATTTATCGACGGTATGTATCGTGGTCAAGAAATCATCAGACAGACAGACACCAAATTGCGTATTTTAGTATAATAGATGAAGAGTTCTTTTCACTTTCGGTCACATAGGCTTGTGTGCACCATCCTGACACGATGAACCCATTCTTTCTGTCCTCGAGCCCTCTCACTCCGGAGATTGCAATAAAAGTGGCAGATGTATTCAAAATATCTGATTCCTCTCTATTTCCTACAAATGAGTAGCATATACCTTTAAATTCCATGTATAGGCCTAAGTGCCACTTTGCCACAATGGCAACATTCATTTTCGGATTCAGTGGGCCAAAATCATACGGAATGCCCCAATTTCAACGAGTTCCATGACATGAGATACCAAAAGCCATTTTCGAGGTGAGATAGACCTGGATTTACGACATAAAATCTTAATACAGTCTAATGTATTGAAGTTGTACTTACCATCGCTAACTGCAGATAACCCGAATATGCTACATCCAACCAACTGCTGCTCACCGTCCACACCATTACTAAAACTACCTTCCTTGGGGCATTACTTGTGAATACCTCTTGGCTACCCTACGCATTGCAATAAGACCAGGCAGTCCTCCATAGCACACAATGGCCTACTCTTCCTTAAAGATACCCAGGGCTCTTTAAATGTCCACAACCTTAAATTCCACCTGGATTTACGTCCGTTCACAGGAGCCAAATTCCCGCTCGTGGTTCTCTTTCCCATGTTATCCTTTAGGTAATTCCTGCGCACAAATCCGCAGTGTACCTACTTCATGAGGCCCATGAGTGGTAGAATTAGAACAGGTAATTCGAACAACGTGTCATAATAAAAAATCTGAAGGGAGAAATTTCTTAGTGTCAGACTGGAAACTTATATATTGATTCAAGATATTATTAGCAGGGCCTGTTGAAATGAGATCTTCATAAGATGCATTGTTGGCGCCAAAAAAAAGTTTGTCACATCCGCTTTAAAGCACGTGACCCGGTATTTTTAAATAATGCGCTGTTGTGCTTCTTGGAACAAACGGATTAAAAACATCATAAGAAATAAAAAATCCCATCTACTGTTACCAAGTTTAACCAACCGGCCAAATCGTAAATTCCCACCGAACGGAAAGTCCGCTCCAGCCGCCCGATGAGAGTGAAGTGTGAGTCCGACCCTAATGAGAATCTAACAACTCAACAATCCGTAACAACACAGTGAGTCACGTGACCAGAAAAAAAAAATGGTCCACCTTCAGTGCACACGTCTCACCTGTGCCTGATGTCATGAAATCCAGATTAAAGATAAAGGAGGGAGGACAAATGTCTTCATTCATCTCGGGGTCTCCTCGTATGCACGGCTGCACTTGTTTTATGTAAACATTCAAAGATAATCATTTTGGGCAGCTAAAAGGAAGCGATACAGCAAATCATGTCACTGCTGTTTGGATTGGCAGGCCGGCCTGCTGGGGTCTAGCCATTCGACCCTGGCCTTGTGTTGGGCTGGTGTGGACCCCCTCGCAGGACGTGGCTAGAAAAAAAATAACCTTGGCAGGCACCTGGCTTCAATACAGGCATGCACATTGCCTTTAAGATCATATGTGGAGATACAAGGCAAGTGGTCACCATAAAAGTAAATACTACTTGGAAAGTTTACTACAAAAGGATGCGACATCGACGCACAATGCTCCACAGAGGTGGTTTGCAGTCTCTCGGTGAGGGTGGTTTGCAGTTGACTTCTCAAGGATCAGTCAGGGCAGGAATTTGTATCGTGTCCAGGGTGCCGCCTCCTCTTCGCGACAAACCCAGTGGGATCTTTAATGTCCACCAAATAATGATAGCAGACTGGTCTTATGATTGAAGATCATATAATGATGGCAGACTAGTGCAGACCTTCTGAAGGGCAAGCACTAGTCTTCCATCATCAGATATGATGGGCAAGCAACACACACACACACACACACACACACACACAATATTATGATAAGTGCTATTTTCTTGTCCTTTTGGGGGGTTTTTTTCATTTGTGGCCTTGCCTAACTTACAGAGGTGATTCATTGTCACCCCTCCCTCCTGGATTTCCACCTGGTGATGCATCATTGCTCATGTTTTCCTCCACCCCTACATGTGACATTTTCTACCCTCATTAACCTACCTAACCCAACTATTTTACTTTCAGGTTACTGAGCCTCTCCCCATGTCCCCCCACATCCCCACCCCAACCCACCTTTTTGCTCTCTTCTTTATTCCTTCCTTCATGTCAGTTCATTGCCTTTTTACCCTTTGTCATCTCGATCTTCCATGAGCCTACAGATGTTGTATAAAAGTAATATCCCAAAAATGAAAAGCGAGGAAAAGTTGCTGGATGTGCAGGTCAAGAGATGCAAAGATCTCACAGAGATCTGTGCACCATGTGGTGAAGAAAAGGTCATTGTGTGGTTGTGACGAGACACCTTCAAAGTGTACCAAATGCAAACTGCTGCGGATGAAATGCAAAAAGACACAGAAAACCTGAGTTATAATCTGAAGATCTGACAAAGTAAATACAAATTATGTAAACAATTATTGTTAATATATTATTGCAATGATGTCATCGAGTCAAGGTGAATACAAAAGAAAGCATTTAATGAATGGACAATGACACTTGGCAACCAAAGGCAACCAAAAGAAGAAGGCACAGTTCAAATGTTCTTCTTTCGACAAACAAAGTTTGTAACAACATCCTGGGTACATCCCTTGGCTTTACTTTACATCCTTTACTGATTACCAAAAAGCCAAGGTTATATGTTATCGACACTATAATACTCTCGTCCAGTCTGTCTGTCCGTCTGTTCAGGGAGTGGCTCCCCCCGTTCGGGGAGGGGCTTCACCCGTTTGGGGAGGAGCTTCAAAATCAAATCTCCACCATTTTGTTCGCTCTGCATAGCTCTGAGGCCTCAAAAGCCTCTTTTATAAGACTCATGCCTTCTGACTCTGTTACAGCTTCATCTAAGTTAATTAATTTGCTTAAAATTAATCCAAACCTATGGGACTCGAGAACAATGCGACTGTGTTGCCAATATGCCACATCATAGCCTCACAACGGGTAGATGCCCTCGATCACTGTCCTAAAAACAAACAACTTTGAATTTAAATCCCTTCAGCTGTTTTCAAGTATCACATTTTCACCGGCCATGATAGGTTTCACATCGATCGGTGAAGCAGTTTCAGAGAAGGGATTTAAAAAAAAATTAACATATTCGGCTGGTATACCACTTCACCTATGATGTCACCATTATCATGCTTTTGTTCCCCATTGGGAGTACTTGACAATGTGCCAAGTTTAAAATTTTTGCATTCGGCGGTTCCGAGAAATAAAATTTTAAATTATTTTATTTTAATCCAAGATGGCTGCCACACCACGTGACCTATTACGTCACAGTTATCATAAAACAATTTGCATGGGTGTCACTCCTACCCTGAAAGTTTTGTCTTGATCAGACATATGGTTGCTGATAAAAACGAGGTTTAACCCGTACGTACGGACAGATGAACAACCTGAAAACATAATAACAACCGACATAATAACAAAACAACCGACTTTGTCGGCGGAGGCATAAAAATATATCATATATTTTAAATCAGACCACAAATTGAACCTGGGCAGTGTATAATACAACAGACCGCTGCTTTGATCACTCCCAATTTATTTATTTTTGCGGTTAAGAAATATGCCGCGATATATTTGTTGTCAAGAAATATGATTATTTTAAAATTTCACAATACTCTATACAGTATTATATATATTGAATAGGCTAATCGTGTCTGTCTGACTGCTCTCCCTCCCCACCCTGAAACATGGAAATACTCCTCGGAGACTATAAATTATGTAAACCTTGCTACAAATTAATCCAAACCGATGGGAAAATTAAAAAAAAAATTTTTTTAATCGGAACACAAATTGATCTCTCTCTTTCTTTGTCCAACAACTTTGTGCTATTCATTGATAAGATCAGAAAAAAGTTTTGTTTACTGTTTGAGAAAGTCACATTTAGACATGGACTCGGCTTGGTGCGGGTATTGTGTCTGTTTTCAGCATTAGTTACACTTTTTGTAAGAATGATACGTCTTTAATAAAACCTCCAAAAAAAACGGGGATACCCATTCTATAAGAGTATTGTCCTTCCGAATAAAGTATACTTTCTCTGGCAATCCATATGCTTCCATTGGGCGGTTACTCGCCATTTTGCAGCTGTGCGATAGAAATCGATTCACTCGTTTCAGGTTTGAAGGCTCTGGATGCACATCACCTGATATGCCCACCATTATGGAGAGACTGAGCATCTGGCATCGGTTATTCACTCCTGCCTTCCTTTAACCCCAGTATATAACTAAATACAAATTACAATATTTCTGAGGGGTTGGTCCTATTTGAACTTGAGGAACACCACACTTTGTCAACGCTAGTGTCGGCCTACATCACCGGATAATTCAAACGATAGGTTTTTTTATCAGCTGACAGTTGACATCGATATACGAACTGCCGTGGGAAGCAAAGTGAAGCTGACATTACAGGCGTTAGCTCTTGTTCAGATCAAGAGGTGCCAACTCCACTCTTGGGTGACCGACTTCCTCCAGTCTCGGAGCAAACGTGTGGCACTCAACGGAATCCTTCCATCTCCTCTCCCTGTCAAGGATGGAGTGCCCCAACACAGTGTTCTGGACCCAGTCCTATTCCTAATCTTCATCAACAATCTCTCACAATCCTCTTTATATATTTGCTAATGACTCCACCCTCTGCCATGATATCCCTCATTCTTCACAATGACAGCCTCTTCCGTCTCTTCAGACACTTTAAAAAAATCACAAGCTGGTCAAACACTTGGAAAAATGTCTTTCAATCCTCAGAAATCCCACACATTCATTCTCTCTCTCTGAAAGGACCATATACCAAACCCTCCCACATACTTTCTTAACAGCAATGTCGAATAAGTCCATTCCCTCAAACTCCTGGGTCTCACTTTCAGCCATGATCATTCTTTGGCAAATCGCATTTCAAAATTGGCCTCCAAAGCCTCCCACTGACTGGGAATCCTCCATCATACAAAGTCCTTCCTTGGCAAACCTAAACTCTTATCCACCTACAAGGTTGTCATCCGCAGCTTGATGGAGTATTGCTCTCCCCTCTGGGCTGGTGCCCCTGCCTCACATATAGCTCAGCTTGCTTCCGTGGAAACCAAGGCTTTCAAGATCATTGGAATTTGGCTAAGTGCTTTGCTTGATTCAAAGCGCTCAAGTAAGCACTCCAACAGAACCGAGAGCTCGACACTGCTTAACAACATGACAACCTCCAATGTAAACAGCGCAAATGTGGTACTCAAACAAATGGTGTCCGAGCTGTCTTTTTCACTTTTACTCGATCCTCTTGTGACAACAACGTCCCAAAATTCTATGGAGTTCAGAAAACGCATTACCCTGCGCTGTCTTGCAAAACAAGGACATGGCAGGGTCTATGGGCCTCAAATTTGATTGGTCGTGACGAAGTAAAATTCCGTAATATTTTGGCCAAATGCTGCTAAACGGAAGGTTTTTGAAAGTCCAAACAACACAATTTGTGTTCTCCAGTGTTGAAGAATATATAATTCAGTTGAACCTACAGCGACACTCGGTAGAGCGTACACCTCCGTGAGGCTGAACAGTTTATGTTTTGTATCCCACTGATAGGCCGGATCTGGATTTGGACCTGAACCAAAATCGAATCGGCTTGTTCTTGTCACATAACCAACTCGTCCACCAAGTTTCGTCCAAATCCGTCCATTACGTTTTGAGATATCCTGCTATGTATCGTTTTTGGTCATATCTCCCAATGGTGAAAAGTCAATTTATAAAAATCTAGTGGCCGGATCCGAATCTGGATCTTCACCAAAATCTAACAATTTCGTCCTTGTCACATGTGCGACATCTCTGTCAAATTTCGTCCGAATCCGTCCACAACTTTTTGAGATATCTTGTTCACAAACAAACAAACAGACAGGGGTGAAAACATAACCTCCACCCACCTCTGGTGGTGGAGGTAATAAAATAAAGATTTTAATGGTTGTAGAAAAAAAGGTACCAGAAGTTTACCGCTGTTGATGCATGGTCCTTTACACCGCATCATTTAACACATTGCATTAGTTCTTCGTGCCTGTTCTTTGTGCCCTTTGTGAGGTCCTTAAAAAGGATAGGTTTCCTGTTTGGAATGGTTGTACATCGCTCCTTTCCCATGCCATCTCCAGGTGCTGCATGACGTCATCGTCGGGCACCGAAGGGGGCCCGGAGATGACGCGCACTGATGGGGAGTTCTCAGTTTTCACTGCGATTTCTTGTTTTCTTTCGTTTGTTTGTTTGTTTTCTTGTTTGTTTGTTTGTTTGTTTTCTTGTTTATTTTTCCAGGCGATATCTCAGCCATCCTTTGAGCTCGGAAGCTGAAATATCGGCACAATAGTGAGCAAGTGATTTGGCTGTAAAGGCTATTTTTGATTTCGTGATTAATAAATTAATCGATTAATTATTTAATTATTCGATGAATGACTTAATTCATTATTTTTTTGCAGTTACAGATTCGGATGAAATGGTGGTGGATAGGTGTAGGTATCCTATTAGCCAATTGATTAATTATTTAATGATTATTCTTTATTTATTTTCATTATTCCTCATTTATTTATTTTCTTTCTCTTCTGGGCATTATCTCAGGCACATTTTGAGCTAGGAAGCGAATATTTGGACACGACAGTGACCAAGTGAAGTGGCTATAAAGGATATTTTTGATTTATTGATTAATCAATTAATTATTTCATTTTTTCGATTAATGGCTTATTTAATTTTTATTTTTTTTTAAGTTACAGCTTCGGATGAAGCACTGGTGGTTTAGTTATGCTATTAGCCAATTGATTAAGAAAATATTTTATGATAATCTTTTATTGATTTTAATTATGCAATTAATCAATCAATTATTATAATTTTAATTATGCCTTGGGCCGCCTATTTGAAGGCCGAAGGCGCTGGAGGATATTTATTTATTTGGCATGGGGACGGTGTACGTTGAATGTATCTGGACTTGTTTTCAATTTTGTTTGACTGCCAGACAAGCAGACAGAGTAAACAAATTATCTCACTCCTCTGTGCACATGTACTGTCTGGATTAATTGAGAGCCTAAGTACTGCTAAACTGTACGTTTGATTTCCGATTCAGTTCCGATTCGTGTTCAAAATTAACATTGAATTGAAATTAAGTTGTTTCTTGATCATAAACTGACGTTTGTAGATAGGACAGACAGACAGACATAAGTGAACCAATTGCTTAACCCCGTTTTCGCTTCGCGTGCACGGATAATGAATTTATTGGGTTGGCAGCTGCTACAGAGGGTGTTAGAAAGAGCAAAAGAAAGATTAATAAATGGGGAGCTATCAGGCGGATTCCCCCTCCACCAAGCTCATCTATGGGCCTGCCAATAGGCGTTTTTGGAGGGGTGGATTTTGCGAGTTTGTACAATTTTTTAAATTAGGATGAAAATTAGTTGCAATAAAATTATGAAATGCACGTTTCAATATCGTTCTCTGTGATAGCGAAATTGAAGACACAGCCACCAATCGTTTTGACTTAGACTCCGGTGGCCATTTTTGCTAACATGGAAGTGTTCTATTCGCAAGCAGATTGGCGACTGCTCGCCAAGCACCTCTCTTTATCGCTTGCTCCGCTTCCCAAGTGGCTTGGCAAGAGGCTTGCAAAGCGGTTTATATGGAATGGCTGGCTTGGCATGTGATAGCAAGCTGCTTGCTAACGGAACACAACCCAGAAGACAATAGACACGTTGGACAATGGACACTAATATTGTTAATGGAGTCATTGGTACATGCATGTATATTACCTGCAGCACAGACAGACAGACAGACAGACAGGCAGGTTGGTACAGAGGAAGTGCGCTTACCCTTATGCTGTCTAGCATGTGCTCAATTCCCGACCAAACTCATAAAGTGTTCATCCATTGGATGGACGTTAAGCCGGGTGTCCAATCAGCTCGCGTTAGTTGAGTAGGTGAGTTATCCATGGCACTCTGAACAAATTACAACTCCTGCCTCTCAACCATCTCCGATCGAATGTCAGGCCTGTCCAGACGGTTCGTGAAAGACTTGGTCTAAAATCTTTCCCCAGCAGATCCCACAAAAAGGAGGGAAGATTTTAGTCCGTTAAATAAGTTGTAGTACTACCAGTAGTAGACAAAGACATTTGGAGACTTAGGTATAGTTTTACATGGATTCCAAAAAAATTAGTAGATAAAGGGAACAAAGTGGATGCTATTTGAACCTGAAATCTCCACATCAGCTATGTGCTCAGATGGGAGCACAGAAGAGACCAACCTTTGATTTTTTCAGTATTAAGTTAAATTAAATTTGAAAGCATCTGAAAATGCAAATCCCATCCGCGTACGTTTGTATTCAGACATGTTTTTCTTCTTCCGTATGCTAAAAATAACAAAGACAGTTAAAAAAGATATCAAATGAAATTGATAATTTTATGCAGCCTTGACCTTGGAGCTTTAGATCAAAAAAAAAAATCAGCTTCTAGCTTTTGATTGGTGAACCAATTTAGTGACATAACATGCAAATTCCTAAAATGGCAGGTCAATTGGATGAAAATTTACAATTTTATGCAACCTTGAACTTTGACCCTTCGATCTAAAAAAGAACAATCGACTCTTACATTTTGATTAGTGAACCAATTCTGTAACCTGATATACAAATTCTTTAAATTTCAAGTCAATTGGGTGAATTTTTTTTTCTTTTTAGGTTATGCTGACCTTTAACTTTTTGACCTTTTGACCAAATTATTAATTTGCCTTCTCCATATACTCATCATAAAATTTGTTGAACACTTGATGACAAACCTCAAATGGTAAATTTAAATTTCAGGTCAATTGCATGAAAATTTATGATTTTAGGTGATGCTGACCTTTGACCTTTTGACAAAATTATTAATTTACCTTTTCCATATTATCATAATAAAGCTTTGTTGATAATTTGACAACTAAACTCAAATGGTAAATTTAAATTTCAGGTTCATTGGATGAAAATTGATGATTTTAGGTGATGCTGACCTTTGACCTTTTAACAAAATTATTAATTTGCCTTCTCCATATTATCATAATAAAACTTTGTTGAAAAGTTTATAACAAAACTCAAATGGTAAATTTAAATTTCAGGTTAATTGAATGAAAATTGATGATTTTAGGTGATGCTGACCTTTAAACTTGTGACCTTTTGACAAAATTATTAATTTCCCTTCTCCATATTATCATAATAAATCTTTGGTGAAAATTTGATGACCAACCTCAAATGGTAAAAAAAAGTTATGGCTCGGACAGACATCTCTCCATACAGGTTGCTTCTGACAATCCAGACTTGATCTGCTTAACAGAAACTTTCCTCCTTCAAGATGTCTCTGATTCCTTTATATCTCTTCCTGGTTACTCCCTCCTCCGGCATGATAGACCTGAGCCTCGTCCTGGTGGTGGGGTGGCTATCTTTATCAAAAACTCTCTTCCTCACTCTCCTTGCACTGCCCTCTCTCCACCCCACCCCCAGGAGTACCTCTGGCTACGGCTTCCTCTCCGCTCCCACCTTTTGTTCATATGTGTTCTGTACCGTCCTCCAAACAGTGATGACTCCATTTACATTTCACTGTCTGACAACATGGACCAACTTCTATCAACTCATCCAAACTCTCTCTTCCTCATATGCGGCGACTTCAACTGTCATCATGCCAGCTGGCTGGGTGTGGGTTCCTCTCTCACCAGCCTTGGCACCTCAGCAAAGGACTTCTGCGACTCACTGGGATTGACACAATCTGTCAATTTCCTGACCCGGATCTCAGTCAATGGAGTATCTTCTCTTCTAGACTTGGTTATGACAAACTTCCCTGCTAATGTCTGCTGCTCTTCTTCTGCCCCAATCGGTTCTTCTGATCATGTCCTTGTTAAAGTGGACATCTCGCTGGCCATTCTCAGAGAGCCTCCTCAGCGTCGCCGAGTCTGGCATTTCACTCAAGCCGACTGGCAGCCATCAATCATCTGGACTGGTCTCCCATCTCCACTGCCTCTGACATCAATTCTTCCTGGGAATTCTTCCAAAGCAAACTGCTCTCTCTCATGCACAGATTTATCCCATCTCGTCTTCAGTTGTCTTACCCTTCCTCCCGTCCATGGTACACTGAATCTTGTGGTGAGGCAGTTGCCCTGAAACAACTTGCCTTTGCCTCTTGGAAGGCTAATCCAACTGAAGGCAATCTCAGTTCCTTCCACCAAGCTCGGAACAAGTGTGTGTCTACCCTCAGGAGTGCCAGGAAGCACTATCTCTCCACACTCAAGAATGAACTCTCAAACCTGTCTCCTTCCTCCAAATCCTGGTGGCGTCTGGTCAAATCCGTTTCTGGTGTTTGTTCCCCCTCCATCCCCTCCCTTACCTCAAATAGCTACACAGTTGACACCGCACGTGACAAAGCCGAATGCCTCAACTCTGTGTTTGCCTCAAAATCTTGTGTCCCAAACCCATCTCTCATGCACAGATTTATCCCATCTCGTCTTCAGTTGTCTTACCCTTCCTCCCGTCCATGGTACACTGAATCTTGTGGTGAGGCAGTTGCCCTGAAACAACTTGCCTTTGCCTCTTGGAAGGCTAATCCAACTGAAGGCAATCTCAGTTCCTTCCACCAAGCTCGGAACAAGTGTGTGTCCACCTTCAGGAGAGCCAGGAAACAATATCTCTCCGTTCTCAGGACAGAACTCTCTTATCTGTCTCCCTCTTCCAAATCCTGGTGGCGTCTGGTCAAATCTGTTTCTGTCGTTTGTTCCCCCTCCATCCCCTCCCTCACCTCAAACGGCCACATGGTTGACGTCGCGCGTGGAAAAGCTGAATGCCTCAACTCTGTGTTTGCCTCTAAATCTTGTGTCCCAAACCCATCCCTCTCTGTACCCACCATACCCAGTCGTACCCAGCTGCTCCTGGACTCTGTGTCCTTTCCTCCTGACAAGGTGGAAAAGTTTCTGTCAACCCTCGACTCTGATTCTGCAACTGGACCCGACGGCATCAGCCCATGGGTCCTAAAATCTTGTTCTTCCGCTCTTTCACTCCCTCTCTCTGTTCTTTTCACCCTCTCTTTTGCTCTAGGTCATCTGCCAGCATCCTGGAAATCAGCAAACATTACTGCTTTACACAAAAAGGTGTAAAAACAGATCGTTGCAACTACAGACCAATCAGCCTGCTCCCAATTATCAGCAAAGTCATGGAATCCATCATTGCTTCGGATATCAAATCATTCCTCTTCTCCAATGGCTTGATCTCCGATCATCAATTTGGATTCAGACCAGGTCATTCTACTCTGGACATGCTGCTTCTGCTGTCTCAAAAATGGATGAAGGTCCTCAATGCCAAACAGGAAATCAGAGCCTTCTCCCTTGACATATCACGTGCCTTCGATACGGTCTGGCACCCAGCTCTGCTCACCAAACTCTCCTCCTATGGTATCCATGGAAATCTCCATGCATGGCTTGCGGACTTCCTCTCTGGTCGTAGACAACGTGTGGCCCTGAATGGATTTCTCTCATCTCCCCTTCCTGTTCAGGCTGGAGTTCCCCAAGGCAGTGTTCTGGGCCCTGTGCTTTTTCTGGACTTTATCAATGATCTCTCCGACTCTCTGGAAAATCCTCTCTATCTCTTTGCTGATGACTCCACTCTCTGCCGCTCCATCCCTCTTCCCTCAGATCGGCAGTCTGCAGCCTCCTCACTCTCTGAAGACCTGGACAAAATCAAACAGACTGGTCAAACAAGTGGAACACGTCTTTCAATCCTGACAAATCTCACACTCTTAATATGTCTCTCCGAAAAGATCGACTGGACAACCCTCCCATCTACTTTCTCAACAATCCTCTCCAAGAAGTTCTGTCGCTCAAGCTTTTGGGTCTCACTATCTGCCATGATCTTTCTTGGGAAAACCACATTTCCAAGCTGGCCTCCAAAGCCAGTCGCCGACTGGGCAACCTCCGTCGTGCGAAGTCCTTCCTCGGCACACCTGAGCTCCTCACCACATACAAGGCTTTCATCCGCAGCTCAATGGAATTCTGTTCTCCCCTATGGGCCGGTGCTCCTGCCTCACACCTAGCTCGGCTTCACGCTGTTGAAACCAAAGCTTTCAGAATCATTGGAATCTCCCGTGATGAAGCTATCTCCGAGGGCCTTTCACTCACTCACCGCAGACAGGTAGGTGGTCTTCCTGTCTTCTACCGACTCCTCTCCGGCCTTGCTCCCCCAGCTCTCTCTGTGCTTTGTCCCCCAAATATTCCTGCAGGTCGCACAAGATCTGACAGCAACCCTTTGATGGTTAAACTGCCGAAATCTCAGCTCTCTGCTCACCTTCACTCTTTCATGCCTCTTTTCTCCCGCCTCTGGAAAAACCTCCCACACTCCCTTCAATCCCACTCCTCCCTCCAGGTGTTTAAAACAGCTGTTCACCACCATCTCTTATCTTTCCCCATCCAAAACCTTGATCTTTTCTACCCCCACTAATTCACCCCAGATCCACCTTGTTTGAAATTCCAACTTCTTTCCTGGAAGTCCCGGCAGTGTCCATATGTTTTATACCTCTCCCACCCCCCACCCCCTTCCCATGCCTCCCCCCCCCAAAGCCCTCTCCCTCCCACAGATCTCTCGATGTCCCTGCTCTCAGATGTTGTGTTTGTGTTCGTCCCCCTCTCGCCCCATCTTGTCTACCGCTCCCCATGCTATATGTTTTATATGTCGGTTTGCCTTTCTGTGTGATTAATGTTAGCTCTTTCACGAGCCTCGATCTTGTATACAAAAAAAAATCGAGAAAAATCAAAAAAATGTATACATCGAGAGAAAAAAAACAAACCTAAAAAAACATACATACACACACATACACACACACACACACACATACACACACACACACACACACACACACACACACACACACACACACACACACACACACACACACACACACAGACACACATAAGTGATTGCAAAACCCTGTCTCCTGCTGCGCAAGGGACCGGCTAATAAAATTTCAATTACATTTTAGTTAAAATATAGATATAGTTCAATTAAAGTTAAATTTTTCATTTCAATTAAATTAAATTTCCTCATTGATTTTCAGCGTAAAAATGCATCGAAGTTTTTAGCTCAAACCACGAAGTTTTCGAACCAAACTTGGTGGAAAGTTGCAAGAGATGTATCTTATCATCATCAGTTCTAAACACGATCACTCCTTCACACTGAAACAGTCACTTGTCTTTCTTCAACCCAATTAGGCAGAAAAGGAAAGCGGAAATGTTGGTCAAACAATCTAATTCATGATGTGAATTGTTTCCGACTTGGAAAGAATCCATGGAGACATGATGTACACAATCAGCTGGCTTGTCTCAGCAAACCACTGCTGGTCACCAGCAAGCTTCCAAAGGAATTCCACTCGCTGGATCCAATTATAATGAAACAATGTCATAGTTCTGAAGGCTTTATTAAAGCAACGAGCCTGGGACCGCAATAAATGGGATATTGTTAAATGCCTATTAAGTAATGCATTTCAATTTTTTGCAACTGTTTTGATAACCCTTGGGCAGCGGCTGTTAGGTGCCTCGCAAATCTGATTCAAGGGATTTTGTTTGAAGTTTTGCTAATCAATGAAAGGGTTTGGTTTTACGGGCCTTTTAATGGCACAGCATGTGAGTGCATGCAGGGGATGAATTAGGGTGGAATACAGCTGGTCAACATTGACCTCCCCAGCAAATGATTCTGCGACCCAGAGAAACGTTCCTTTTGGCAGTGGTGTAGTGGTGTAGTCCTTTTACTTTCTGCTTGTGCCCTAGGATATTCGAGGTTATTTTTGGATTAAAGAAAACATTTACTGGCTGATGATATACTGCCTCGACTGTTCAAGGGAGAGATTTGAAAAGGGCGGTCAAAAGTTTTGAGGTTGATATATTCATGATACGCACAGATATCGAGTAAAGGTGCGTTTGCGCATTAGCAAGATGTCCATCGCAAAGCGCGTGCGGGCAAGATGGCTCCCACCATGCAGAACCTACCCCCTCAGTCGTGGGTAAATGTACACTTTCCTGAACGTCCACACTGCAGTGCTCTCGGACTAATATTATAGCAGGTAATTTCAAAAGAAAAATATTCAGTACGGTGGACAAAGAAACAATATGGTTGGTGCGGGTGAGGACGTCTGACTCCATATTTTCTCCAAGGTGCATCTTGCCCCAACTTACCGCAGTTATCTTCACGTCACCTTATTTTCTTGGCACCCATGGACTGTTATGCTGTGGGGTGACGATGACATTGAGGAGAAGTTCTTAAGGTGTAGACAATACTCCAGTCGCTCAATGTCTCAAACAGTCTTTGACAGTTTCGCCTTGTACCATTCTTCTCGAAGCAGAGTTGTTCTCAATAAGGGGTGTAGAGGTGAAAGGTGGATCACTGGCACCTTAAAACCAGTTGCTTCTGGCATATGCGGCTCATTAGCCTTGGTAGGCAGCTCATCTACAAGAAGAAAACTCTGAATCAAAATCCACCTCTGCCTTGCGGTTCAGGTTTGGAAACTTTGAATCCAATCTACCGTTGCCCTGCGGTTCAGGTTTGGAAACTCTCAATCCAAATCTACCTCTGCCTTGCGGTTCAGGTTTGGAAACTCTGAATCCAAATCTACCGTTGCCCTGCGGTTCAGGTTTGGAAACTCTCAATCCAAATCTACCTCCGCCTTGCGGTTCAGGTTTGGAAACTCTGAATCCAAATCTACCGTTGCCTTGTGGTTCAAGTTCGGAAACTCTGAATCCAAATCTACCGTTGCCCTGCGGTTCAGGTTTGGAAACTCTGAATCCAAATCTACCGCTGCCTTGTGGTTCAGGTTTGGAAACTCTGAATCCAAATCTACCATTGCCTTGCGGTTCAGGTTTGGAAACTCTGAATCCAAATCTACCTCCGCCCTGCGGTTCAGGTTTGGAAACTCTGAATCCAAATCTACCGCTGCCTTGTGGTTCAGGTTTGGAAACTCTGAATCCAAATCTACCATTGCCTTGTGGTTCAGGTTTGGAAACTCTGAATCCAAATCTACCTCCGCCCTGCGGTTCAGGTTTGGAAACTCTGAATCCAAATCTACCATTGCCTTGTGGTTCAGGTTTGGAAACTCTGAATCCAAATCTACCTCCGCCCTGCGGTTCAGGTTTGGAAACTCTGAATCCAAATCTACCTCCGCCCTGCGGTTCAGGTTTGGAAACTCTGAATCCAAATCTACCATTGCCTTGTGGTTCAGGTTTGGAAACTCTGAATCCAAATCTACCTCCGCCCTGCGGTTCAGGTTTGGAAACTCTGAATCCAAATCTACCGCTGCCTTGTGGTTCAGGTTTGGAAACTCTGAATCCAAATCTACCATTGCCTTGCGGTTCAGGTTTGGAAACTCTGAATCCAAATCTACCGTTGCCCTGCGGTTCAGGTTTGGAAACTCTGAATCCAAATCTACCGCTGCCTTGTGGTTCAGGTTTGGAAACTCTGAATCCAAATCTACCGTTGCCTTGCGGTTCAGGTTTGGAAACTCTGAATCCAAATCTACCGTTGCCCTGCGGTTCAGGTTTGGAAACTCTGAATCCAAATCTACCGCTGCCTTGCGGTTCAGGTTTGGAAACTCTGAATCCAAATCTACCGCTGCCTTGTGGTTCAGGTTTGGAAACTCTGAATCCAAATCTACCGTTGCCCTGCGGTTCAGGTTTGGAAACTCTCAATCCAAATCTACCTCTGCCTTGCGGTTCAGGTTTGGAAACTCTGAATCCAAATCTACCGTTGCTCTGCGGTTCAGGTTTGGAAACTCTGAATCCAAATCTACCGCTGCCTTGTGGTTCAAGTTCGGAAACTCTGAATCCAAATCTACCACGGCCTTGTGGTTCAGGTTTTGAAACCAAAGGCTAAGGGTTTAATGGGGTAAAGGCAGCAATCCTTCTTGAAGGAGGTAGCCTTTGCATTCCTAGACTCATGGGCCACCAATGGGCAAGGTGTATTATACCATTTTAGGCTCCCGATCAGGGTTTTTTTTTGAATTTTTATCTTTTAGATGCTTAGTCTAGGCTCACATGAGAGCTAACACATATACCATAAAATAAATGGCAGGGAGACAAGAGGGGGGGAGAGAGAGAGAGGAAGTGCAACAGTAGGAAACAGGGGCATCGGCAGATGTGGAAGGAAGAGGGCTTGGGAGGAGGGGGGGGGGGGTACACGGGATAAACAAGGTGGACACCACAGGGGACTTTAGGAAACAAAACAGGGAATTTGAATGAGGTGGGTTTGGTGTGGATTAATGGAGGTAGAAAAGATCAAGGTTTTGGATGGTGTCAGATAAGAGATGGTGGTGAACAGCTGTTTTGAAGACCTGGAAGGAGGAGTGGGTTTGAAGAGTGTGGGAGATTGTTCCAGAGGCAGGAAAAAAGAGAAATGAAAGAGTGAAGGTGAGCAGAGAGTCTTGATTTTGGTAGTTTCACCAGAAGAAGGTTGCTGACAGATCTTGTGCGTCCTGCAGAAATATTTGGGGACAGATCACAGACAGAGCAGAAGATGCAAGGACGTAGAGGAGTCGGTAGAAGACAGAAAGACCACCTACCTGCCTGTGGTGAGAGAGTGAAAGGCCCTCAGAATCAGCTTCATCGCATAAGATACCAATGATTCTAAAAGCTTTGGTTTCTACAGCGTGAAGCCGAGCTAGGTGTGAGGCAGGAGCACCAGCCCAGAGGGGAGAGCAGTACTCCATTGAGCTGCGGATGAAAGCTTTGTAAGTGGGGAATAGCTCAGTTGTGCCAAGGAAGGACTTTTCACAACGGAGGATGCCAAGTCGGCGACTGGCTTTGGAGGCTTGGAAATGTGGTTTTCCCAGGAAAGATCATGGCAGGTATAATCCTATACACAAAACATTAATCTACAGTAAGAAACAGAGTATGGAGAGACAGGATGGTTTGGAATTGGAAAAGGGGTCAGATGGGGGATGCATCCTCTCTCTCCCTCTTACTTGTTCACTATGTACAGTCAGTACATCATGAGGAAATTAAACTTGTAGTCAGGTTCACTATGTTAACAAATATAATTTCGTTAAATTTTTTGGAGATTAGCAAAACTATAGATTTTTGGAATATTCAGAGCATGAGGAATCCAAAAATTAATTTTGGCATTTACGTAGACACCTGCATGGCCGCCATTTTGGATTTTCAAAATGGCCGCCATAAAATACATATTTTGCGCTATCTTGGCTTCTTGTCAACCTAGAAACTTAATTAAATATGCTAATCCTATGTTTTCTGGGTCAAGGAATCCAATAAAGGCCTCAAAAGAGTGCTCAGGATTATAGAAAAGCAACAAACAAAGGTAATTGAAAACCATTCTCTTTATATTTGTGATATAACTGTATTACATAATACATGATATTGCAAGTCCTTTGAAGTTATAGGTATGGGTTTATAAAGCAAGAAAGCAGCCTTGTTAGTATCAGATTGAACTATAAGTCCTATACACAGGATCTACTAGGTCTATACCGTTCAGAATATGTTTTTACAGATCATCACTGTCCTGTCATTTCGCAAAGGTGTCTACGCAAATGCCAACATTAAATTTTGGATTCCTCATGCTCTGAATATTCCAAAAATGTATAGTTTTGCTAATCTCCAAAAATTTTGAACGAAAAAACATCGTGAACCTGACTATTGGATGACATAGAGGCTGGAATCAGGACTGGGGGAAGATGTATCGACAATCTGAGGTATGCTGATGGTACCACTCGTTTGGCAGAAAGTAAAGAGGAATTGATGAAACTGCTGCAGAGAATGGAGAAGGAAAGTGAAGAATCTGGTCTTTATTTAAACCTAAAAACGACTAAAATCTTGCCAACTGAGAAGATCGATGTGTTCAGATTTGGAGACTATCATGTGGAAATCTCAGAAAGTTTCATCTTCCCATGTTCTAAGATTGAAGTGATTGGAAAATGTGGAGGATAAATTAATGGATGGTTAGCATTGGGAAGAATAGCAATGTCAGGAATGATAGACACCTGGAAAGTTAAATATTTGACAAAAACAAACGAAGAAAAAGCTGGTGAATGCTGTGGCCTTCCCAGATGCAATGTGTGGATGTGAGTCATGGACAGTGAATAATAAAGAAAGGAAGAAGATTGACAGTTTTGTATTGTGGTGTTGGAGGTGAATGTTAAAAATTCCATGAACTGGAAGAAGAACAAGCAGATCAGTGTTTGAACAAATTAGATCACCATGTACATTAGAAGTGTTGATGGTAAAACAGAAACTGTCATACTTTGGACACATCATGCGTACAGAGCACAAAGGTCTGTAGAAATCATCCATGCTGGGTGTAGTTGAGGGAAGAAGAGGAAGAGGAAGAGGAAGCCCTTCAATGCACTGGATAGATGGGGTAATGGCTGCAACCAAACTATCTCTGCCAGAGTTTGGGGAAGCAATGCAGGATTGGGATGTTTGGAGAAATCTGATCATGAATGTCACCAGAAGTCAGACATGACTAGACAGAACTCAAAAATGAGATAATTATTTTCCTATTTAATGTCAAGACACTTATAGTAGAACAAACTTTCATTGAAACATTTCCTTCGAAATAACACACTTCTTATGTACCTCCTAACATTTCTCCAAAGTTTATTCGAACAATTATTAAATCCTGCATACAACCAGTGGCATGACTGAACGAGCATATAACTGGCCTTACTTCACCTGCCCTCTCTCACCTTTGCCACCCAAAAGCCACCCATGTCTCTTACATTTCTCAAGAAACCCTCACCTGCTCACCCACACAAACTCCAGTCTGGTTGCCCACCTGCATTCATTCATCCCCTTATTCTCCCGATTATGGAATTATCAATCCCGTGTCCGTTGTTATACGTCCTCCTCACATCGGTTTCACCTTTATTCACTCAAACTTTAGGGCCTTCTCCCATACCACCCTCCACCTTGCTATTAGTGTGTTTCTGCCTTTCCATCATGTTATTCTTGTTATGTTATGTTCTGTGTTTAACCCTTCCATGAGCCTCGACTTCGTATATAAAAAATGGATTTTCCCTAACAATACAAGCAAACTAATATATATATATAATATATAATATATATATATATATAATATATATATATATATATATATATATATATATATATATATATATATATATATATATATATATATATATATATCAGGTGTGTGTGTGTGTGTTTGTGTATTTTCCATAGGATCCCCATATGAAGATAAATATAAAATGAAATGATGTGCTGTAAGTTACTAAAAAGGACAATTCCTATTCAGGAATTCTGGCATATTCTGGCATGTAAGCATGAAAGGGTGACATTACCCTGTGGACATGCTTACCAAAAGGGTCTTCCTATAAGAATTATGTTTATTGGGAAAAGAAATATGGGGAACTGTATCCTAAAATAGTTGTGTATGTATGGAGTATGCATGGGCCCAAGGTGTGTGTGAGGTCTCCATGATACCCCGCAAGGGAAGGGTTCAGGTTCGGGTAATGTTTTGGCTTCATTGCCAGCCCCCTTAAGTCCCTGTAGACCACCCACCCAACACCCAGTTGCTTCGTGATCCTCCTTCCAGGGGAGAGGTCATGCTAATCTGTCTTCACACCCCAGCTCCAACTAAAATCATCTTGAAAAACAAAATGGAGAGAATTGAAAGAATGACAAGAGTCAAAATCTTGCACTGATGACAATGCCATGATTCAGGGAAGCTATGAGAATGGAAAAGGCTCCCAAAGAGTTGAGTTCTTAAGGGGGAGGTACTGCTTCCTGTACAGTGGAATGTCAACCAGAGTGCTTCAACGAGGAATAGTTATTACTATCAAAGCCAATCAATGTCATTTCGTACAAACATGGGAAGTAGTCAGACCTAGGATTATCCCAGCAAGCTACAAATGAAAATGTGGATAATAGAAGAGCTCAAATTCAGAACAGAACACAACAGTTGCGGCTACCATCATGGCTGTGTGTGCCACCAAAACACACAAACTCAGTAAATATGAAATCAAGTTGAAATCAATCAACTCTTGAAATATGAAATTGGATATGGCTCATACCTTAAACAAGTTTTTGAGAGGCAACTTTCCAAACTCTGATGAGTGATTTGAACAAGTGCGTTGGCATACCAGTCATTGACATATTAGGACAATGAATGATGATGAGCATTTATTTGCTGATCTTTGCAACATCGACCACCTTTCTATCACTGAATCCTCTTCAGATATACAATGATACACAAGTTCACTTGGCAACATCCCCATTCCAAGCTATGGTATATGATTGACCACATCCTGCTGATGATACATGATCTATGGTATGGTACATGATTTACCACATCCTGGTGATGGTACATGATCTATAATATGGTACATGATTGGCCACATCCTGGTGATGGTACATGATCAATTGTATGGTACATGACTGAGTACATCCTAGTGATGATGCATGATATTGTCGCGCGGCCGTCTTTGATTAACATCAGATGGTCACGGAAGCCGATCGCGAAGGCCTTAACCCCTGAGGCGAAAACTCAATGGCGGACTCCGGAACCAAAAAGCTACACTAAAGTGCGTGGGATGGAGGGGGGCGCGAGAGCCCTGCAGCCGTACCTATTAAATCAATCACATGGGAAACTGCGTTCAAGTATGTACAGCAAAATAATACAAGGATTTATTCACAATAAGAATCGGGACAGGGAAACGCGACGATAAACCTAATTCCTAATCGGGACGTCCCCACACACACAGACCTCAAATACAAACGAGGGATAAGAATCACCAAAAGAAAAACGTTCGTTATGTTTGGGGGAAATGGGCAATGTAGTGTGCAGTCTTATCTGGTCTTGTCATCTTGCAGTGTAACACGGCCCCGCTCGCGCGCCACCAGGCCCCGCTCCAAGCCTCCCACCGCTCACGAGGTCCATGCACCAAGCTCCAAAGCACCGAGCACCGCTCCAAGCACAAGCACCGCTCCAAGCACCACGAGGTCCCACAGCAGGAAAAGCACCGCGCGTCCAACGCAGGTGAGCGGCTCCAAGCGAGGTCGATCTTTCCACCCGATCGGCCTACCATGTCCCAGTCAGCTCTCCCAAAGCAAACGTGCAAAAAGCAAGCGAACTCCACTCGGGCTATGACTCAACTCAACTCGGGCTGCGCAAGACGAAGTGCCAGATGTACAAAAAAAACTAGCTGCGCAAACAAGAGCACGAACCGCAAGAGACTCTCCAGACCAACTCAAATGGCGCAAGACTCGAAAATGGCATTTGGCGCTCTCTTAAATAACCTTTTCAGTGACATCAGCCTTGGCACGCTACCAACCAGCGACTTCCACCGAACCTTCCAGCTTCGCACCTCTCGCACTCGTTGGCTGGAGGTTCGCGCCAAGTGCGCCGACCAATCATAGGACCGTAGCGTGGCGATAGCTCGTAGCATGTAGTATGGTGATAGCATGTAGCGTGTAGCGTGGTGATAGTGCGTGGCACTCAATGTGGCTGGGCCTGTCGGAGGTGTAACTGGCGGCAGCGCCCATCGGCAGTGCCCCGGCCTGGTTTCTTTGCCTGTTCCTCCCGAAGTCACTGTCAGGGAAGGGAGTCATTTAATGTTGTACTAAGGAGATCCTAACTAAGTGTCTAAGTGGTTGCGGTGCCATAAGGGACAAAGGTTTAGCTACCAGGTGTGACACACAGGGGCGCTACTCTTTAATCCCTATACTACCTATCACTCGAACATCCTGGTATGCTCACAGGTATACTCTTAACCGACAAAACGCCTACACATGAAACTTATTACAAGGTAGATTCCTTACCGCGACAGACGAAGCACGTTACCTACACAGATCTATCTGGCTCTACATATCACTACCCCACCCGACATAACAATATATTGTGTGGTACATGACTGACCACATCCTGGTGATGGTACATGATGTATTGTATGGCACATGATTGACCACATCCTGGTGATGGTACATGATCTATAGTATGGTTTGGGGTCTTTGGGGTCTTCTGAGTATTTTAGGTCTTCGGGGTCTTCTGGGTCTTCCGGATCATTTGGGTCTTCAGGGTATTATGGGTCTTTTGGTTCTTTAAGGGTTTTAAAGTATCTTTTGGGGTCTTGGTGGTCTTGGGGGTCTCAGCAGTCTAAAGGATCAAAAGGTATATTCTAACAGTATGTAATTAATAGACGACGTAATTAATAGACAGGATGCAACCGATTTTCAAATAGTTCATAATTAATAGATATATAGTCACACAGCTTCACTGCCTCACCACCTCATGGTTTCATGGATCATGTTTTCAGTTTTATATATTTTTGAAGAGGAAGAAGACATTTTAGTCTTCCATGGTGTAATAATCACATTATTACATCATGTAATTATGTTGTAATTACCATGATGTAATAATTACAGTACTGGTGTCCCTTTAAAACTGACAGATTAATTGCACAGAGCATTAATTTTAATGAATGTTCAACTTGTCAGGACTTTAAGAAGAAATTCCTATTTGTGTTTTCTTATATGATAAGCGATACCAAATGAAATGAGCTATCCTCAATACTTTATAGAAAGCATGCATACCACACAAAACAATAAATAACTAGATGGTGTTCATAGACAGTCTTTTTTTATGAATCTTGTTTCACACAGTCTTGAGAAGGACTTGGTGCGAGCCAACTCTAAGGTTTTCTTTTCTTTGATCCAATATGGCTCCAAGACCACGTGACCAATGACATCATAAATTTACATTCTCCAATATAATTGTTGCATAGATCACGCTCAATAAATTTCAAACGGATCAGACAAAGCGTTGTACTTTTCGAATTATGACGTTATAGTTAAGGCATGAATGATGCCATCATTAACAACAAATTCTCCATGCGGAGTTCTTTAGAATGTGCCATATTTCAAATTTTTCCATGGAGAGGTTTCGAAGATAGAGGTGCAACGTTTTTCCAAGATGGCGTCCGTACCACGTGACGTATGACTGACGTCGTAATAATCACTGAAAAATTATACATGTGTAAACGCACACTATTTTGAAAATTTCGTGTCAATCGGATCAACGGTTGCCGAATCAATGAATTTTTTTAAATGCAGACACGCACATATGACATGTACTACATACGTACGCATACACGCAGCAGATCGTTTAACCCCGCTTTTAGCTTCGTGAGCGCAGGGTAACAAAATGGACATGAAATGCATGTGATACTGCTGCACTTCAAGCCACCATGAACATCAGAAAAAAAACAGCTGCTTTATAAACATAATAAAACAAGAAAACTACGCTCTGCATAAAGGTAACAGTAAAGGTGACGTAAAGTAATTAATTACCATAAAGAAGTATGGATGAGTGAAAAATTCCAATTACTGGACCAAAAAACAATACGAATATAAATACACAAGTAATACTTTAGATTAATTAATCTCGTACAACTCATGACATGTATTTGGATGTATTGCAGCAAGTAAGCTAATTCAAACATGGTGGTGAGGCTTTAAAAGGCAGGGACAAACAGGAGGCCAGGATAACAACGTCCCCTCGAGATATTGAGAAGCCATAATCGTAATAGGAGTAAATCATGCCAAGGTTAATACGTTACTATCTCACCCAAATAATGCTCGCCCATTGTGACCCCAGCACACTCATTTCTGCTCCCACTGTCTGGAGAAACTTAGTCAAACCACTAGGGTGCTCTCTGTCTGGATCTCATTACAGGGAGCCGCTCGACGCAGAACTCAGCACCATTGATTTTCTTTGCGGATAAGCTTCTAATTATTAGTTAGACGCAAAGAATATCAACTCAATTACGGCACATTCAAGCTGAATGAAAAGTAGCTTAAGAAGCAAACATTTATCAATGATAATGTGTACTGTAAAATTATTCAAATAATATTGATAACATATGATGTTCAAAAAATTATTTTTAGAAAAGTGTTTAAATTTTTTCACTGAATTTTATTTTTTACGCAAGACTGACCCCTGATCCCATTATACCATATATTTCCCTTTCCTCGAGTTTCCTCCAACCTTATATTCCTTCCTTACCCATTCCGCTACATAATCCTCCTCCCACTTGCTCTTCTAAATCCTTTATTAAATTTATATTATCCCTCCCCCTTCCTCGCATCTTTTGGCTACCTTATATGTAAAATGCCCCTACTTCAGTTTGTCTCCCAATTTATTAAATTCTAAGAAACACATCTATATTTGACACATATTAACATCAGCTCGTGCTGTATGTGCCATTGATAGACACAAATAATAGTTTGAGGTTAATTAACATGAAATAAAAATAATAGGTTGCTGAAAGTTTGTTTTTCTTCAAGGGTTTCCCTTGAGAGAGCTTACATAAGAATATTTTTTACATAAGAAGACCAAATAAACACACTATATGGGATTTGAACATGTTTCATGAAATACTCTGATATTCATATATTTGAGGTCAACACACATCACAATGAGAGCATTTTAATTATTTTCAGAAAACAAAACTCAAAAGACTAGAAAAAGGAGATTACACTTTGTGGTTGATTTACTGTTAAGAAGCCCAAAATAACTTCCATTTTGATTTCCATTGCATTGTAAAGAATAGGAATGGTGGCCTTAATCGAAAAAAAATGAAGTATTTGGATGTATTGGACCAAAATAACTTCACGCTAAATTGAAAGAGGATTGGCTCAGGAATCAAAGTGTGTGATATTAGCTGTTGGAAAGAAAAAAGGTAGATCAGGAAAATGAGCTATAATTAACAGATGGGGGGAAAAAATCCTTCATTGACAGGAATAACTACCATAGTAACCCAAATTCGTGACCCCTTAGAGCTATTGCTGCACAAATTGTAACAATCGTGCATCTCCAGCCATCCAAACACAATGCCTGTATCAACACAAGCAACCAAAGGGTTAATTAGTACAGGCTGTACATAAATAGTTGTGTTATCTTCCTCCGATGTGTGTGTGCGTATATGTGTATGTATAACTTGATAACTGGATGTTATTGCTAAATGATAAATCAATCTCCCTGAAGTTGTACAACTTGTCCAGGAGAAAAAAACACTCCCTTCTTCTCCTTTGAGTGGGTGTTTATAGTAGATTGTAGTAGATCACCACAGCAGATTTCAGTCGATATAGATCATAGTAGATCATCGCAGCAGATTTCAGTCGATCACCAACTATGACGACCGCGACACAAAAATCGAAATATCGCACTCCATAGCGAGCGAGGCCCCCAGAAGAAACGCGGTGGAGAGGGAGTTTATTTAACTGCGGACATTTTGCATATCACTACATAGATCGTTGGCACCATGGCATATATATTGTTACGGGACCGCGGCGAGGATGTTGTTTGCCGAGCGGATGGCCGCCGCGCCCGAACAGTTATCCCGACTAACCCGATTCCTGAACGTTGGCCGAATCGCGCCACAGATATTCAATGGGGAAAAGACTAAAACGAAGGATGTAAAGAAGAAAGAAAGACAAAGGGTAAGATATACAAATATAATTTATTTCTATTTACAACCAAAAGTAACCAAGGAGAAGAAAGGATAAGAAAATAAAGACAGAAGGAATCAAGAAGCCACAGTGAAAATTGCTAGCTTATCTAAACAGTCTTACTTTACCCAGGGACAGAACAAACAAAGACAGACTCACGCGGGGAATTGCAGAGTGGATTGGCTGGAAGGAGGAATGGGAAGGCCCAGGCCACTGCAGGCGTAGAGGTCCCGCTCCAGGAGTCGACTCGCGTTCTTGGCGGGAAAGCCTTCGTGTGCAGCGGCGTGTATTGTTCACCGCGAGCGGATGGGCGCTTCGTGCTGGACTCCGGGCTCTTCAGCTCCACTTTTATTGCCACTTCACGCCACACTCAACTCGTCCTCCTCCCACGCCACTCTCTTTCTTCATCAACCCTTCCTCCTTCAACAACAACTGTACTTTTTGCCACCAACCACCAACCAACTCCTCACCACCGACAACCACACGTTCTGACGCATGCGCACCCATTTTATAGCACGCCTGGCGATCAAGATGCCGGCCGCTAGGACACGCCCATCGGTGAGCTCGCCTCGGCCCTGATTGGTCACGAGGCTCACCGACCCCGCCCTTAGAGGAGGCGTTGGCTAGGCCACGCCTTGTCCCCGGCGCTGGGCTGACTCCTCCCACCTCCTGCTCCGAGATGACCTCGTGGCTGATGGAGTCTTGCGGCGATGGAAAACCACTCGCACCGCTGGGATGAAAACGAAAGAGGACCTAGCTTATTTGACTTCGGTGCAATGGAGTATCAATTAATGGATGACATAGCCTTAACCTAATACACAGAATAAGGAAATAACTGTCAACAAGGGGGAAATCTATTATTGGCTAACGTGAGTGCTTATGAACTAATTACGGGACGCACTTTGACCTTTATACATAACTGGAGTAAGGAGGGCGATATTTTTGCAACAATTTACACAACAAAAAAAAAACACCATTCTCCTATCCACAACACTGCACCCTCCTCCTCTTAGGCACATCCCGGGTCTCTTACCTTGACTTTTAGTGTGGCACGTAGGTGTAGTTCCCTCTACATTTAACCTGACCCTGAGTTTGACAGTTTTAAAACATAGATAAATATGTCCCGCTGCTCCATTGCACCCTGCCTAACAGATTCACGCCCACAGCTAACCGAATTGCGGAATGGTCTTCAAACTAAAACACTTACGGTGGGGGCGCATTATTTACAATGACTACTTTATTTACAAAACGCAACCCAGGACCTATGATCGTTCTTTTGGGGGGGGGGAGACAGTCTGCCCTGCATCGATGCACCATGAAAGCACCCAAAAACGCACCAAAGCACCCTCAAGCACCAATCGGTGCACAGTCATCACTGTTCATGAATAAAAATAACCAAACAACCCCAAACCCTGCTGGTGGTCTCTTGCTCTTCGGCTCCCTCTGCTGGCTATTTGTTCTTCCAGATGTTGTCATCTTCTTTGCTGGCGGCCTATTTGCAATAAAACTTGCACAAAACGTGTCCATTTTTATTTTATTTATTTATGGCCCACAGGGCCGACTACGTGTGGTTCACCTGTGGGGCATCGGTGCCCTGTGACAAAGGTCCGCCAGCAAGATCTCGGGCCTTCATGGCTGGTTCCAGCAGAGGGGCCATGCCCCAACCCATGGGGTCCATAAGTGGTGCTCAGCCACAGACATGTGGTCCATAAGGTGGTGCATCGATGCAGACAGCTGTGGTTGCGAGAGGTTCGGGCGCCCAATGGCGGACTCTCGCACGCTCCCCTCGGCGCCCAGTGGCGCACAGTCCTCGGTGGGAGAGAAAAGGGGGGGAAAAGACAGACGAGCAAGGGGTAAGGTCACAAGGGTACACATCAATACAGGCAATGCAAGGCGAGGTGCGTATGGAGACGGAGCGGAGAAAAGCTCGTCCCTACCGTACGTCACTCCCCCCCCCCCCCCCCCCGTCACCTACTCTACCCTTGCCCTTACCCCATATTTACAACAATCTACACATTTACAAATTCGCCACTATGTCTCGTCTTCCCCACATTTCCCCTACTCCAAATTCATTGGTTCAATCCCTTTAAGCCAAAATTTGCCATCACCCAATTCATCATCAATCCTCATAAGGAGGAAGAGATGGAACATCAACACAATGTCACACCCACGTCATGATGCGTCTCACATTCCAAACATTTGCATCAATAAAAATAATAAAAACCTGGCATGGTGTGGAGGTACGTCATCCCAGGTGAGTGGATGTAGATGGTGCGAGGAGACTTCAATCCTAACTATCCTCTAAATGACTTTAACACACTTTACACTACCCGGGGTCTTTCCCTGCCAAACCATTGGCAATCTTACTCTATGTGGTTTTAAAAACCAAATTCCCATTGACCAAACTGTGGTGCTTCTCAATTTTGGGTCTCACTCCCCCGATTCATCTCCCGGTGCCCTTGCACAATTTCCGGGTTGAGTCGTGTAGCTCTCCCAGCAGGTCTACCCACCTGCACACCTCCACCACTGTAGTTTCCACCCGAGCTTACCTAGCTCCTCACCCTAACCTATCTGACTGGGGAAGGCCCCTCCTGGCTCTGTCACCCCTCAGTGCCCTCTGGCACTGGGCTACCCGGGTCCGTCCTCCGGATCCTCGGGCCCCATCCACAACAACTACCGGCTCCCAGAGCCCACCTGCGGCCTCACCTGGCCGACATCCTAACAGTGGCGGAGTGTCAGCCAACTACACACACTAACAGGCTACATGCCCAGCCATTTCCACAACACTAATGCACCCATCCAAGTACCATTCTTCCACCACGCACCACAGATGCCAATATCCAACCACAATTTACCTGTACCCTCTACCTAACACTTACACTACCCTCCCCGGGTATTCGTGATGGGGTCCATCCTCCTTTCCCCCATCCACACCTTCGCACCATCCACTCCACTCCACAGTTTCCACCATACTCACTCCACGACCATCCATTCCAATACTCCATATACTCCAGACCATTTATTCCATACACCTGTTCTCCATTCACCTGTAGCTGCACACCTGTGCGATCACACCTGGTGCCACCTGCACCCTCCTTCCTTCCTGGACCATTTGGTCAGCACAATACACATCACTATCACTCACTCAAACACTGCTCCATACACCTGTTCAGTTGCACACCTGTGCAATCACACCTTTTAACCACACACACGGCATCATCTGAACGACCTGTTGCCCTGCTAACTTAGTGCTCCCCGTCTTCCCTTTAAACTAAGCACATACCACGTCATTATCATCCAAACTAATCTACCTGCGTCCCCACTACAGGTGTCATTGTCACTACCTAACCTTAACGTTACCTAAGGTCATCTTCTCTAGATCCCTATCATTATCCTAACCCTCCCTGGCTAGTTTTCACTGCCAACCCCATAACCTAGTGCTCCTTTGCCCCCATTGTGAGAGATGGCAGAGTTGCCATCCCACCACATCAGGTATCTTCCACTACCAATTTTGCACACCAAATTCCAGCTAATTAAAAATTTGCCAATCACTACCAATCATCTACCAATCATCAAATTTTGCTTTGCAATTCCGGGTCCAAACCACTATCATCACCCGTCTACTCACTAGATCCTCTCGGTGCGCCAATTCGTTTCCAAAGCTCTGCTTCGTAAAGCCGAGCAATGGATGCGGGTGGTTCGTTGCCAGCGGATGGGTCCGTCCGGCATTCGGTGCAGGGAAGGCGGTCTACTCGGCCCAAGATTCCACGCACCATCGGGGCACGGGACCGTCCGATGCCCCAATCTCGCCCTGCCGGAACGCCTCAACAAAAAGGGGTCGCCATGACGACCCTTTCTACCGGGCCGCCCGCTCCGCCTAGCGGAGCACGGACGCGGCCGGTCACAGCGAGGCCCGGCGTGGATCTCGCACGGCGGTTCTTTCGAAACCGCAGCGGGTCCCCGCGGCACACCTAGCTGCCCGGCACGCGCCGAGGGCCCGATTCGGCTATACGTCGCTCTAACCGCTAACCCGGTTAGCGTCGATGCTCCATTCGCATGCTTACACCCCGCAGCTCGTTCCTAGCTCATACATCCAGCCGTCTCCATGCTCTTTGTCATTGCACCTTCTAAGACACACCCAGGTACACTCAATCCGCTTACAGACTTTGTCACACACCTGACCACCACGCACCTCTGCACACACTCGTCGTTCACACACCTCACCAACACACCTCTTCGCGCCCCCTCCTCGGTCACCTCCTCTGTGACAACCACAGGTGTGCTCTTACTTGCACACCCAACCACGTGCCTCACTACCAACTCCAGTGTGCATTCCCATACACGCTCTACCATTCCAGGTGTGCATCCCTCCATTCCAGGTGTACATCCTCTCTCACCTGCCACAACCAACTCACGCTCCGTGTCACTCTTACCACTTTCACCACCACTCTTGACAGCGCACTCTTTCCTCATGCACTCCTCTGTTACACACCTTTCTCACGCATCCTCTTGCGCACACTCTCCCGTTACACCCTCCGTAACACTCACCACAGGTGTGCATTCTCCCTTACTCTTGACAGCGCACTCTTTCCTCATGCACCCGTCCATTACACACCTTTCTCACGCATCCTCTTGCGCACACTCTCCCGTTACACCCTCCGTAACACTCACCACAGGTGTGCATTCTCCCTTACTCTTGACAGCGCACTCTTTCCTCATGCACCCGTCCGTTACACACCTTTCTCGCGCATCCTCTTGTGCACACTCTCCCGTTACACCCTCCGTAACACTCACCACAGGTGTGCATTCTCTCGTTACATCCTCTGTAACACTCTCCACTACACGCTTCCATGTGCCCCCTCGCACACGCGCTACGACCAACTCACTCTCGACAGCACACTCACTCCTCGGCGTGCACTTTTTCCTCACACACCCCATAGTCGGACATTCTCGCACACCTCCTCTCTTGTACTCCGTACCTGTCGCACACTTCATCAACGGCCTCTCACGAACACCCGGGTCCACACCAACCCCCAAGCCGACTGAAGCTCCCCTCACATCATATACATTTCGGCTTATTTCGCCACTCACCTTGGCACCTCGTCCCCGCACCTCCTTCGCCACCTGCACACTCTTTATTTGGTTAGCGAGCACACCATCACGATTTGAGCACCGACCTTGTACATATTCCATCACCTCCTCCTGTATTTCTCTCTTAGTTTCCCTCCGTCTCTCCTTAATTTCACTCACCCCCTCTTCCACTTCCTCTAACTTTTGCTTCACCTCTTTTATTTCCCGGTGCGTCTCCTGAATTTCGTCCTCTAAGGCTACCTTGACCGTTTCTATGTGCATCCTCACCTCCCGGTCCTTTGTCTCCATTGCCTCCGTCACCTCGTCCAACCTCGTTGTCAGTCCCTCACGTACCATCTGACATTCCCTCTTCGTCGCTATCAAGTCATTTTTTTGTTCTTTTTGTGTTGCCTTTAACCCTCCTAGTACCGCAGTGTTCTTTTGTACCTGCTCCACTAATTCCGTCTGTCCCACCGTCAGCTGTTCTACTCCCCTAGTCAGACCCTCTATTCCCCCCCTGTAACCTAGCCGTATTATTCCTCACCTCTTTCTCCATACGCTTCTCACCTCGCTTTACCTCCTCGCGTACCCTCGAGACCTCCTCGCTTACACCTCGTCGTATTTCCTCCTTCATCTCCTCCATCTCTTTAGTAGATGCCGCCCTCATCTGTCCCAATTCATCCCTCTGAGCATCCAATTTAGCGTCTAACCCGATTTTCACCTCCTCTATCTCCTCTCCCATTTGTTTAATTTCCCGGGCGGATTGCTCCCCTATTGCCCGCAATTTGTCTTCCATCCTATCTTCTAGCCCCGTTAACCCATTCTTTACCTCTTTTATCCCGTTGTCTAACCCCTCAAATTTATTGTCCAACTCCTTAAAATTATTGTCTAACCCCTTAAAATTATTGTCTAACCCCTTCAATTTATTGTCTAACCCCTCAAATTTATTGTCTAACCCCTCCAATTTATTGTCTAACCCCTCAAATTTGCTGTCTATCTTCCCAATTTGGGCCCTGGTACCCCTCGCTTCGTCCCTCATTCTGTTTTCCAATCCTACATTCCCCATATGGATGATTGCCTGTATTTGCGCCATGAGGCCCTGCATGTCAAAGCCCGCTGGTAGCGCGGGCTCGGCTACCGCGCGCTCATACGAGGCGCCATTTTGCGCCTGTCCAACCACGTGCGCGAGGGCGCCATTTTGTGCGCCTGATACTCCCTCAACCACCTCCTCATTGCTCTCCTCCATTTCCTTCCTCTGGTCCTGGGTTACCCCTAACCCCTCTTCTAGTTCCCCCACCGGCATCCCTTCGTCTTGACTAGCCATGGCGCGATTTCAAATTTCGGATTTTTCTAAAACAAAACAAAACAATTTCGGCCGCTTGTAATTTTGAGCGCGTTAAGCGCGCTTCGGGTCCAATCTCGCTCCCGACACCAATTGTTACGGGACCGCGGCGAGGATGTTGTTTGCCGAGCGGATGGCCGCCACGCCCAAACAGTTACCCCGACTAACCCGATTCCTGAACGTTGGCCGAATCGCCACAGTGAAAATTGCTAGCTTATCTAAACAGTCTTACTTTACCCAGGGACAGAACAAACAAAGACAGACTCACACGGGGAATTGCAGAGTGGATTGGCTGGAAGGAGGAATGGGAAGGCCCAGGCCACTGCAGGCGTCGAGGTCCCGCTGCAGGAGTCGACTCGCGTTCTTGGCGGGAAAGCCTTTGTGTGCAGCGGTGCGTATTGTTCACCGTGAGCGGATGGGCGCTTCGTGCTGGACTCCGGGCTCTTCAGCTCCACTTTTATTGCCACTTCACGCCACACTCAACTCGTCCTCCTCCCACGCCACTCTCTTTCTTCATCAACCCTTCCTCCTTCAACAACAACTGTACTTTTTGCCACCAACCACCAACCAACTCCTCACCACCGACAACCACACGTTCTGACGCATGCGCACCCGTTTTATAGCGCACCTGGTGATGAAGACGCCGGCCGCTAGGACACGCCCATCGGTGAGCTCGCCTCGGCCCTGATTGGTCGCGAGGCTCACCGACCCCGCCCTTAGAGGAGGCGTTGGCTAGGCCACGCCTTGTCCCCGGCGCTGCGCTGACTCCTCCCACCTCCTGCTCCGAGATGACCTCGTGGCTGATGGAGTCTTGCGGTGATGGAAAACCACTCGCACCGCTGGGATGAAAGCGAAAGAGGACCTAGCTTATTTGACTTCGGTGCAATGGAGTATCAATTAATGGACGACATAGCCTTAACCTAATACACAGAATAAGGAAATAACTGTCAACAAGGGGGAAATCTATTATTGGCTAACGTGAGTGCTTATGAACTAATTACGGGACGCACTTTGACCTTTATACATAACTGGAGTAAGGAGGGCAATATTTTTACAACAATTTACACAACAAAAAAAAAACACCATTCTCATATCCACAACAATATATATATATACTAGACGACCCATGACCCGTTGGGTCAATGTTATTATATATAATTAAGGGGTTACCATGGTTACAGTGGGGGTCAAAGGTCAACCTATGGCGAAGATATATAATTTTCTCACACTTTCTAATAGAGAGGCAAAATGCCATATAATACTAAATTTACTGGTTCTAATTGCTTTTATTTATCAATCCTCACATAGAAGAGCAGTTTTTAGTAATGAGCAGTGAGGAGAAGACCCCTCAGCCAATGATGCCACCCCGCAGCCAATGATGTGACCCCTCAGCCAATGATGCTACACCTCAGCCAATGATGCCACCCCTCAGCCAATGATGCTACCCCTCAGCCAATGATGTGACCCCTCAGCCAATGATGCCACCCCGCAGCCAATGATGTGACCCCTCAGCCAATGATGCTACCCCTCAGCCAATGATGTGACCCCTCAGCCAATGATGCTACACCTCAGCCAATGATGCCACCCCTCAGCCAATGATGTTACCCCTCAGCCAATGATGCTACCCCTCAGCCAATGATGCCACCCCTCAGCCAATGATGTGACCCCTCAGCCAATGATGCTACACCTCAGCCAATGATGCTACCCCTCAGCCAATGATGCTACCCCTCAGCCAATGATGTGACCCCTCAGCCAATGATGCTACCCCTCAGCCAATGATGTTACCCCTCAGCCAATGATGCTACCCCTCAGCCAATGATGCCACCCCTCAGCCAATGATGTGACCCCTCAGCCAATGATGTTACCCCTCAGCCAATGATGCTACCCCTCAGCCAATGATGCCACCCCTCAGCCAATGATGTGACCCCTCAGCCAATGATGCTACCCCTCAGCCAATGATGTGACCCCTCAGCCAATGATGTTACCCCTCAGCCAATGATGTTACCCCTCAGCCAATGATGCTACCCCTCAGCCAATGATGCTACCCCTCAGCCAATGATGTGACCCCTCAGCCAATGATGCTACCCCTCAGCCAATGATGTGACCCCTCAGCCAATGATGTTACCCCTCAGCCAATGATACTACCCCTCAGCCAATGATGCTACCCCTCAGCCAATGATGCTACACCTCCGCCAATGATGTCGCCCCTCAGCCAATGATGCTACCCCTCAGCCAATGATGTCGCCCCTCAGCCAATGATGCTACACCTCAGCCAATGATGTCGCCCCTCAGCCAATGATGCTACACCTCAGCCAATGATGTCGCACCTCAGCCAATGATGTCGCCCCTCAGCCAATGATGCTACACCTCAGCCAATGATGTCGCCCCTCAGCCAATGATGTCGCCCCTCAGCCAATGATGCTACACCTCAGCCAATGATGTCCTCAGCCAATGATGCTACACCTCAGCCAATGATGTCGCCCCTCAGCCAATGATGCTATACCTCAGCCAATGATGTCGCCCCTCAGCCAATGATGCTACACCTCAGCCAATGATGTCGCCCCTCAGCCAATGATGCTACACCTCAGCCAATGATGTCGCCCCTCAGCCAATGATGCTACACCTCAGCCAATGATGTCGCCCCTCAGCCAATGATGCCGCCCCTCAGCCAATGATGTCACCCCTCAGCCAATGATGTCGCCCCTCAGCCAATGATGTCGCCCCTCAGCCAATGATGTCGCCCCTCAGCCAATGATGTCGCCCCTCAGCCAATGATGCCACCCCGCATCCAATGATGCCGCCCCGCATCCAATGATGCCGCCCCTCAGCCAATGATGTCGCCCCTCAGCCAATGATGCCACCCCTCAGCCAATGATGTTGCCCCTCAGCCAATGATGTCACCCCTCAGCCAATGATGTCACCCCTCAGCCAATGATGTCACCCCTCAGCCAATGATGCCGCCCCTCAGCCAATGATGTCGCCCCTCAGCCAATGATGTCGCCCCTCAGCCAATGATGTCGCACCTCAGCCAATGATGTCGCCCCTCAGCCAATGATGTCGCCCCTCAGCCAATGATGCCACCCCTCAGCCAATGATGTCGCCCCTCAGCCAATGATGCTACCCCTCAGCCAATGATGCCACCCCTCAGCCAATGATGATGATGATGCTACCCCTAGACGACCCATGACCCATTGGGTCAATGTCAGTTTGAATAGATATGAGACTAGAACTAAAGCGAACGCTGGACATCATCAGGGAGATTATTTGGGCCAGCAAGCCATAAGGCTCACCTCTCCAGTGTTCTAAATCACTTACCTGTGACACGTGATTTCGGCCCTTATCTCCGATCACGTTGACGGAAATCACCACAGCATATCGTCAAGATCCCTCCAAAAGGCTCGTCTTTGTCACATACATCACGCAACGTGCGATCCACAGCCTCGAAACTCTCTCTCCTGATCATAGGACACTCATCCCACACGATGAGTTTTGTACTTCGAAAGAGGTCTGCGATAGTGGAATTTTTATCGATGTTGCATACGCCATCTTCCCTCGGTGTCAGAGGGATTTGGAACCTTGAGTGCGCTGTTCTTCCACCAGGCATGAGGGTAGCAGCTATGCCAGATGAGGCCACCGCAGGGGGCAACTTCTCCACTCGCTCTCACTTTAGAGAGAATCAGGTTAATAAGAAACGTCTTCCCTGTGCCTCCAGGCGCGTCAATGAAAATCATTGATGACTGATTCGTGCGGATGTTGCTATTCGCGTCCATAGACGTGAGGTGTGATTCGTTGTCCGCGTCCGTAGCGCCGTCCGAGGGTTGATACGACATTCTTCCTGCAAATAGTATTGTGTTTGTGCTATCGTTTTGCCGATCATCAAATGACAAATAAATTACATTGTGAAAATTAAAGATTTCAAATAAACCTATTTAAAGTGTATGCGCATATAAATAATAAAAAAAATCGAAGAAATATCTCTCGGTAATTTCCTGAAACATATTTTACTTCCGGGTAATAATGTTGAATGAAATGACGAAGATATATACTGTATGCCTGTTATTTTAGGCGGTGTATTTTCGTATATCAACGTGGCACGATTTTTAAAATATATCTCTGCAATTTCCCGTGTGTGCATGAATGTTCTCAATTATTTCTTTTACCGAGTCTAAAACCATCGATAAAAATGAAATCAGATGGCGACTTAGATTGAAGATAAAGGCGTGAAACAGACTCAATGGCCTTGAAGATACAAGCCTTTCAGAATTCATTTCGTTCTATAAACGGCAACTTTCATCAGATTTTCTTCCCGTTTTTTTTCAACCGAGTCTAAAACTATGTTAGCGACTGTGAAAAATGAAATGATATATCGAATTTGATTTGAAATAAAACTGAGAGAGAGAGCAAGACACCACGGGCCTACAAAACAGGCCTCAAAACTATGCGAGTTAATAAAATGGTGGATATTACTACTCTCTCAAAGGGGTAAGCCCCTGGACCGATCGAATGTTACATACAAACACGCAAGATTTCAATTTTATAATTATATAGATATATATATATATATATATATATATATATATATATATATATATGTTGCGGATATGAGGATTGTATTTTTTTTATTGTGTTGTATTGTATGGTAAATTGTTGTGTAATATTGCTTGATTCTGGCCCCTCCTTGCTCCAGTGTGTATAAAGGTCAAAGGGCGTTCCCGTAGTTAGTTCCATAACGCATACATGAAGGACACTGTTCAGTATTCCATATACAATCACGTAGCAAATCATAGATCTCCCTGTTCAGTAGTTTATTTCCTTATTCTGTGTATTAGGTTAAGGCTTTGTCTTCCATTAAAATGACACTCCATTGCACCAAGAGAAACAAGATAGATTCCCTTCATTCTTCATTCCCATTCCCAAAACCTCCATTTCCCCTTTCGTCATGGCCAAGCCTCGATTGCCAATATTACATCCCCTCCAAAACCACCATTGAACATGTGCTCGGGTCGGGGAAGAAAGGCGTGCCCGCCCGTCGTCATCAAGGGCGGAGCCAGAGGGTCGCGCGACCAACCAGGGCCGAGGTGAGCACACCGATGGGCGTGTCCTGAAGGCCGGCGGCTTAATCGCCGGAGGCGCTATAAAAGCGCGCGCGCAAGGTAAGCGGGAGGAGATCCAGATGAGCTTTGAAGAGAGAGAAGGTTCAAGGTCAATTACAAGCAGTTGCGCCAGAGATGGCAGACGTGCCCTGAGGTGAGCCAGAGAAGCAGCTTTGGCTCCACAAGCAGCGTTGACTCCACCAGGCAGCTTCAACCCATTACCCCGCGGGAACCAGATAGCGGTGGCATCGGTGGCCGTCGAGGTCCAGCCGATGTCCCGTGCGGGATCAAGCCCGAACCATCTGCCCCAGCTGAACCTTCCCATTCCTCCTTCCAGCATTCATTCCTGCCATTCCATCCTTCTTGTGTACGTGAGTTTGTTCTGTTTGTTCTGTCCTGGGTATTTAATTAAGTTTGTATAGGCTAGTATTTTCACTGTGTCACCTGCTTTTTTCCATGTTCCCTGTATATAACTTTGACTGCTCCTTTTGCTTGTGTGTGTAAATAATAAATCCCGTTACTCTTCTGTACGTCTTCTTCTTCCTCTTTACATTCGGTCACTTTAGAGGTTTCCAAATTGAATATCTGTGGCGCGATCTGGCCAACGTTCGGGAATCGGGTTAGTCGGGAAAACTGTTCGGTCGCGGTGCCTCCGCTCGGCAAATAACATCCTTATCCACGGACCGTAACAATATATATATATATATATATATATATATATATATATATATATATATATAATCGTTATATTAAATAAGACGCGGACGTAGCTTCAGGACGTCGATCTTTAATTGTCGACAAGCTTTCGACCAACAAAGGTCTTCTTCTGAGTCGGCCCCAAGTTCAACGGAAGAAGACCTTCCGTCTTCTCCCCTCTCACCCCTCCTCCTCAAAGCGTCCTCCCCGCTACTTCCCCCTTCCAACTTTCACCTTCATCTCCCCCAACCTCGCTCTTCCCCCTCCTCAAATAACACCTCACTGTGCCTCACCCAATCACCATCAAACCTTTTGTCTGCCCCATTCTTCCCTTTCTTCAAGCTATTCTGAAATCTCTGACACACCTTCAACAGCTCTCCCGACCTCTTCCTCCTCTTCCACATCTTACCCTACCCCCCCCCCCCCCTGTTCTGTATCCGATGCTCCCCCTTCCTCTTCATTAATGGTATGGACCTCAAACATCTGGGGCCTTCGCTCAAACTTGACTGATCTCTCCATACAGGTTGCTTCTGACAAACCAGACGTGATCTGCTTAACAGAAACTTTCCTCCTTCATGATGTATCTGATTCCTTGGTATCTCTCCCAGGTTACTCCCCCCTCCGGTATGATAGACCTGAGCCTCGTCCTGGAGGTGGGGTTGCTATCTTAATAAAAAAACTCTCTTCCTCACTCGCCCTGCACTGCCCTCTCTCCACCTCACCCCCAGGAATACCTTTGGCTACGGCTTCCCCTTCGCTCCCACCTTTTGTTCATATGTGTGTTTTACCGTCCACCAAACAGTGATGACTCCATCTACATCTCGCTGTCTGATAATATGGACCAACTTCTATCTACCCATCCCAACTCTCTCTTCCTCATATGTGGTGATTTCAATTGTCACCATGCCAGTTGGCTGGGTGTGGATACCTCTCTCACCAGCCATGGCTCTTCAGAAAAGGACTTCTGCGACTCACTGGGACTGACACAATCTGTCAATTTCCTGACCCGGATCTCAGTCAACGGAGCATCTTCTCTTCTGGACTTGGTTATGACTAACTTCCCTGAAAATGTCTGCTGCTCTTCTTCTGCTCCAATCGGCTCATCTGATCATGTGCTTGTTAAAGTGGACATCTCTCTGACCATTCTCAGAGAGCCTCCTCAGCGTCGACGAGTCTGGCATTTCACTCAGGCCAACTGGCACGGTCTTCAAGCAGCCATCAATCATCTGGACTGGTCTCCCATCTCTACTGCCTCTGACATCAACTCATCCTGGGAATTCTTCCAAAGTAAATTGCTCTCTCTCATGCACAGATTTGTCCCATCTCATCTTCAGTTGTCATACCCTTCCTCCCGTCCATGGTACACGGAATCTTGTGGTGAGGCTATTGCCCAGAAACAACTTGCTTTCGTCTCCTGGAAAGCAAATCCAACGGAAGGAAATCTCATTTCCTTTCACAAAGCCCGAAACAAGTGTGTGTCCACCCTCAGGGGAGCCAGGAAACAATATCTCTCCATTCTCAAGACCAAACTCTCTTATCTGTCTCCCTCTTCCAAATCCTGGTGGCGTCTGGTCAAATCTGTTTCTGGTTTTTGTTCCCCCTCTATCCCCTCCCTCACCTCAAATGGCTACACAGCTGATTCCGCACGTGAAAAAGCGGGATGCCTCAACTCTGTGTTTGCCTATAAATCTTGTGTCCCAAACCCATCCCTCTCTGTACCCACCGTACCCAGTCGTACCCAGCTGCTCCTGGACTCTGTGTCCTTTCCTCCTGACAAGGTGGAAAAGTTTCTGTCAACCCTCGACTCTGATTCTGCAACTGGACATGACGGCATCAGCCCATGGGTCCTAAAATCCTGTTCTTCCGCTCTTTCACTCCCTATCTCTGTTCTCTTCACCCTCTCTTTTGTTCAATGTCATCTGCCATCTGCTTGGAAATCAGCGAAAACATCACCGCTTTGCACAAAAAGGTGCAAATACAGATCCTAGCAACTCGAGACCAAACAGCCTTCTCCCAATTATCAGCAAAGTCATGGAATCCATCATTGCTTCAGATATGAAATCTTTCCTCTTCTCCAATGGCTTGATCTCTGATCATCAATTTGGTTTCAGACCTGGTCACTCAACTCTGGACATGCTGCTTCTGCTTTCTCCACAATGGATGGAGGTGCTCAATGCCAAACAGGAAATTAGAGCTGTCTCCCTTGACATATCACGTGCCTTCGATACGGTCTTGCACCCCGCTCTGCTCACCAAACTCTCCTCCTTTGGTATCCATGGAAATCTCCACGCATGGCTGGTGGACTTCCTCTCTAGTCGTAGTCAACGTGTGGCCCTGAATGGGTTTCTCTCATCTCCTCTTCCTGTTCAGGCTGGAGTTCCCCAAGGCAGTGTTCTGGGCCCTGTGCTTTTTCTGGTCTTCATCAATGATCTCTCTGACTCTCTTGAAAATCCTCTCTATCTCTTTGCTGATGACTCTACTCTCTGTCGCTCCATTCCTCATCCCTCAGATCGGCAGTCTGCAGCCTGCAGCCTCCTCACTCTCTGCAGACCTGGACAAAATCACAGACAGGGCGAACAAGTGGAACATGTCTTTCAATCCTGACAAATCTCACACTCTTACGATGTCTCTCCGAAAAGACCGACTGGACAACCCTCCCATCCACTTTCTGAATAATCCTCTCCAAGAAGTTCTGTCACTCAAGCTTTTGGGTCTCCCTATCTGCCATGATCTTTCCTGGGAAAACCACATTTCAAATCGGGCCTCCAAAGCCAGTCGCCGACTGGGCGTCCTCCGTCGTGCGAAGTCCTTCCTTGGCACACCTGAGCTCCTCACCACATACAAGGCTTTCATCCACAGCTCAATTGAATACTGCTCTCCCCTCTGGGCTGGTGCTCCTGCCTCACACCAAGCTCGTCTTCACGCTGTTGAAACCAAAGAGTTCAGAATCATTGGAATCTCCCGCGATGAAGCTAACTCCAAGGGCCTTTCACTCACTCACCGCAGGCAGGTTGGTGGTCTTTCCGTCTTCTACCGACTCCTCTCTGGCCTTGCCCCCCCCCCAGCTCTTTCTGGGCTCTGTCCCCCAAATATTCCTACAGGTCGCACAAGATCTGCCTGCAACCCTCTTATGGTTAAACTGCCAAAATCAAGACTCTCTGCTCACCTTCACTCCTTCATTCCTCTTTTCTCCCGCCTCTGGAACAAACTCCCTCACTCTCTTCAATCCCACTCCACCCTCCAGGTCTTTAAAACAGCTATTCACCACCATCTCTTATCTTCCCCCATCCAAAACCTTGATCTTTTCTACACCCGCTAATTTCACCCCAAATCCACTTTTTTGAAATACCAACTTCTGTCCTGGAAGTCCTTGGTGTCCTTGTGTTTTATACTTCGCCCCGCCCCCCTTCCCACGCCCCCCCCCAAAACCCTCTCCCTCCCACACATCTCCCTGCTCTCAAATGTTGTGTTTGTGTGCTTCTCCTTCTCTCCCCACTTCTGTTTGTGTGCTTCCCCTTCTCTGTTTGTGTGCTTCCCCATCTTCCGCTCCCTCTTTTTTATATTTTGTTTGTCTGGTTGATTTGTTTGTGAATTAAATGTTAGCTCTTTCACGAGCCTCGATTCAGTATACAAAAAACAAACAAAAAAAAAGTCATTCGTTGTGCAAAGGTAGAGCCTTTCTCTCCGGTACTTTTCCATGTATTTCGGCTTATTTTAAAAACTTTGTGAGCCATTTTAAGTAACAATCCTTATCACGCACACATGATATATTTTATGGTGCCCTGAAGATCGGTATTTCTCGAGGTTTCTGAGGATAGCCAACGAGGATTCTGGAGCTGATGACATCATTGCGAAAGTTGCGTATTGCATGAAGTAACTAGAACCGCACTTGGTAGAGTGCATAAGTCCGGCCCACTGATAGGCCGGATCTGAATCTGGACCTTAGCCAAAATATAATCGACTTGTTCTTGTTGCCTACCCACCTCATCCACCAAGTTTTGCATAATTCGTTCACAAAGTTTGAGATATTGCGCAATATATCGCTTTTGGTCCTATCTGTCAATGATGAATAATCACTTAAATATTTCGTTTCCTGATGCTGATCCGGATCTTCACCAAAATCGAATCAATTTGTTCGTGTCATACATGCAACCTTTCCACCAAGTTTCATCTGAATGCGTCCATAACTCTGAGATATCCTGCTCGCAGACAGACAAACACACAAACAAACGAGTACGGCACTCGCTTGAGAGAATACCTCCACCAGGGTAAATACGTTATGTATTGAATCCCACTGATATGCCGGATCTGGAGCCAGATATGTGAACCAAAATCAAATTGGCGTCTTCTTTTAACCTAACCAAGCCATCCACCTAATTTTGTCATAACTCGTTCACAACTTTTTGAAATACCATGCTATACTGCATATAGTCTTGGCCCCATCTCTCATTGCTGAAGAATCACTTAAAAATTAAAGTAGCCGGATCTGGATCTTCACCAAAATCTAATAATTTCTTCCTTGTCATACTCCCAACCTGTCCACTAAATTTCACCTGAACCCGCCCACAACTTTTTGAGATATCTTGTTTACAGAAAGACAAACAAAGAGACAAACAGACAAACAGACAGGAGTTTAAACATAACCTCCATCCACTTTCGGTTGTGGAGGTAACTCAACCGATTTTGCAAAAAGCAAGACAGAGAAGATCTAGTCTCAAGTGCATATTTATCCATAATCTATGGATTTACTCAAGCCCATGAGTTCGAGCTTGAGAGCGTGTCTCCATTTTAATCCATTCTCAACTCTCTCCGATCCTGTGTGCAAGGAGTGATCAGGAATATTACACCAGAAACACACCATCATCAATAATAGTCTGCTCATTTGGGGGTTGAAATCAGCATAGCTTGTTATATGAACGGGGCTTGAGCTGACATATTATATACATAGCTAAACAAGGAGAAAAATACATAAAATGTCATAGCCCCGTGGTTTTAGTAATTTTGCTGTATGGAGTAAAAGGCCGCCAGTCAGCCACCTGGCTCACAGGATTACAAAACAAAATCGTCTGCATATATATACTCCCATCCTATTGTCTTTGTGCCAAGTTTGAACAAAATCGGTCCATGCATGTGTTGAAATGGTTGGGGACACGTTTAAGTAACAAAATGGCCGCCAGTCGGCCATATTGGATCCGATATTGAAAAAAATGATGTGCATATGTAAGCCATCGTTCGTTATCTGTGTGCCAAATCTGAACAAGATCGGTAAATGCATGTCTGAGAAATGGTTTGGACGTTTTCAACATTGGGTTTTAAAAAAAACTAAAATGGCCGCCAGTCTACCAGTCGGCATCTTTGATCCAATCGCAAAATAAAGTGAGATACACGTGTGAAACACCATGTACTGTGATTTTGCCAAGTTTGAAGAACATCGGTAAATGCCTGTCCTAGAAATGGTTGAGTAAGTGTTCAACATTGGGGGGGGGGGGGGGGGGAGGGGGGTTCAACTAAAATGGCCACCAGTTGGCCATCTTTGATCGCATCGTGAAACAAAATGATGTGCATTGTCTCTGTCCCAATTATGAACAAAATTAGTCTATAGATTTCGAAGATATGGTTGCGGACGCACGCACAGATGGATGAGACCCGATTCTTAAGCCCCCGTTTTGGACCAAGTCCAATAGGAAGCTAATAATTTTTCACATGTCACAATGTTGTTAGAAATAATGCTACAATTGACTTGAGAATGTTGTTCCTGTAGAAGGGGAACCTGTTCTTAAAGGATTTTGAGACGTAAAGAGTAGCTTATGTGCCCCCACTTTAGTGTGTCTTAAACTCTGGTGTATGAGTTAAACCGAGGAAGATAATTCCAATTATTGATACAAGTACAATTGACAGAAAAAGGTACACTCTAATTTTCCTCTTCTAATTAAACTTATTCAGCTTGAGTGAATGACCTCCCGTCATGGTCGACTCCTCTCGTGTGAAAAACTTCTTATAGTCCACATTATCCAATTCTCTGACAACTAAAAAAGTTTGAATCACCTCTGCTCTACTTCGTCTCTATGCAAGAGTGGTTAGACCGATTGCCTTCAATCTGTCTGGATACTCCTCTAGTATGCGCTAAGTTCTGGTAACAGTGTAGTAGCTCTTTGTTGCACCTTCTCAAGGCAATCTTCATCTTTATTGTAAAAATGTGAGCAAGCTATTATACATTACTTCAGCGTTGATTGTACAATTATTGTTTTGTATAATAATGCAAGCCCCTTTTTATCGAATGAGGAAAAAGCTCTCTTTATGATTCCTATCCTGCAATTGGCTCTCTTAGCAGCATCTGCAATATGGCAACTAAAAGACAAGCTTGAATAAAAGAGCACCCATAAGTCCTTCTCCTCCTTTACTGACTTAATTTCTCTGCTTTCACTCCACTTGCCCATGGTGTATGCAAATTTCTGATTCCTTCTTCCATCTATATAATAATAGCGTAAGGACTCGACTTTGTTATCCCTTTTACGCCGCACCCAGTGACCCGATGCCCACGGCACTAATGGATTTACGATCTACGAACCGCGCTCTTTGCTTATCACGTACAGCCATACTCGAAAAATCTGAATTAGCCGACGTTGGGGCCCAAAAGCATCCGATTAACTGCCGATATGACGCCATCTTACGACGCCATCGTATTGGCGTCTGCTGGGCGAAGGCGAAGCAAGCCGTCCGCTGATTGGACAGGCGAAGGCGAAAGCAAGCCGTCCACTGAGTGGACAATCCAGAGCATGCATTTGTGCCGGTGTCGGCGATCGTTGTTCATATACGCACTCTTCATTCTCATCTTTCTTCCTAACTCTTACTCGGACAAGGAAATCCCCTATGCCATCCATAATGGTACACTCTATCCATACACCACATCCTCCCTTCCGTGGATGTTCCACGGGTTTCAGCTAGTTATAATGAATACCTTTACATTTTGCTTCATTAAAGGGAAGCTATCAGCACCTTAACCGGCTCATGGCTTCATCAATATCATTCTGGAGTGTTACTGCTTCTGCATCCCTGTCCACCATTCTATATAATTTAGTATCATCTGCGAACAACTTTACATTGGACTGAACTGATTCAGGAAGATCATTTATGAAGACGATGAGCAGTGTCGGACACAGTATCACTGGAACAGAAGTGGATGCAATTCCATTTACTACAACCCTCTGTGAGCGACCTGACAAATATGATTTGATCCATTTAAGTCATTGACAAGTGATTCCATAACATTCAAGCTTGTGTAAGAGCTGGACATGAGGGGCACTATCACAAGCCTTTCTGTAGTCCAGATACACGCAGCCAAGACTGTGACCAGCATCGAGTAATTGTGACCACTGCTTTAAAACTTACAATAATTGAGTAGTACAAGACCGACCACGCCTGAATCCGTGCTGTTCATCACTTAGAAGATCACTTCCTTCGAGACTCCATCAATTCATCAAGATCCTCTCCATCAATTTACCGACCACAGACGTCAATCTTACTGGACGATAGTTTTCTGGATTGCACTTCTTCCCTTTATTAAAGATGGGCACAACATTACGCAAAGGTGGGCGGTCCGCTTCGAAAGTCCGCTTATCCGCTTATCCGCTGCAGTGGACTAACGTTTTCGAAGCGGATAAGCGAATCGGAACAACCCCCGGAAACCGAAGCGGATAAGCGTAAGCGGACTACCGAAAAATTAAAGCGCATCGCGATTCGCCAAATCAGATGTTAGCCTGAGCCGTTACTCTAGAATTGTGAATATTTATTTAAGTGAATAATAAGTGAAAACTGAATATTTTATTGGACGCTAGAGCGGCAATAACGTCAAGATGGAGAGATTTCTGACTCTCCAGCCCAGCGGCAGTGCCAGGGACAGGCACACGAGCGACGCAAACCAGCAGTCCCAGCACAGTGACATCCACAACCCGGCGGTCAACATGATGGGAGACGTGGAGGACAGTCAGGAGATCTGCGCCCTGACCCCTCAGATCGCGCGCAGCGCCCAGCAGGGACCCCAGCCCGGCTCGAGCAGTACGGACTACCTGTTCGCCATGGAGGAGGGGCAGCAGGAGGAGAACCTCGAGGAGAAGATCAGGGAAGAGGTCAACAACTGGTCGAGGAAGCCGCTGAGGGGGAACCCGGGGCTCTCGCCCAATCTCTTCCCGCTCGAGTTCCGTGATGCTTGGGTAACTCTATTTCTCAGGCATAACACGCCGCTCCCGAGCTCTGCCTCGGTCGAGCGCGTGTTCAGCTACAGGTCGGACATCCTCAGGCCTAAGAGGTCGGCCCTGGCTGCACCGAACTTCGAGGCCCTCGTCTTCATGAAGGGCAACCTCCAAATCCTCAAGAAGGCACACGAGGTGGAGGAGGAGGACGAGGACTAGTCAACAGACTGCTAGTCTGTTGACTAGTAGACTCTCTTGTCAAAGAAAGGACGGGCAAATTGATTTTTCTTTCATGTAACTTGCATATATTAAAATTATATTTAAATTAACTGTAGAGTAGAGTAGAGTCGAGTGGAAAACTTTATTTCAATAAATTTTGAATAAATTTTATTTAAATAAAAATGTATATTTTTGATCTTAAAAGCTTTGTTTGTCTTTGTAGTAGTTAGAAATGGCTATTTAGGCTTAAAAAGCATTATATTCCCTTTAGAAACGTCAAAAATCGCTTTAAAAACGTCGAAGCGCTTTTAAAAAATCGAATCGAAGCGGATAAGCGGATAAGCGGTAAGCGGACTAAGCTTTTCGGCCGCTGAAGCGGACAAGCGAATCGGACTACACGGGCTGGCGGAGCGGATAAGCGGTAAGCGGACTTAAAATTTTCCGAATCGCGCCCACCTTTAAACATTAGCTTGCTTCCAGGGTTCTGGAACCTCTCCCTCTTTCAAAAAGCTTATCAAATATGATTCTAAGAGGGTTACATATTTCCTGATACGTCTCTCTCAATACTCGCGAATGCAATCCATCAGGTCCATGGAACTTATTGATGTCTAATTTCAACAAGTATTTCTCTATTTTCTCTTCCGTAAACTCCACTTCATTTAGTACACACATATAGTTTATATTTTCCAACACTGGTGTGGAGGACAAATGCTCAACTGTAAACACACTAGCAAAACAATGATTAAGTGTCTATGTTTTGTTTTAATTCTTCTCTGTAAAGACACCGTCCTATTGCCGTAAATTAGGAATTCCCCTCTTGATTTTTGTCTGGTTTCTCCAGAAACTATTCGGGTTTACTTTCATCTCATTTGCTAATTTATACTTTTTCTTTTACTTGCCTGATGATGAAGGCCGTCTCATTTCCTGCAATAATGAATTTCTTCCAATTTGCCGAAGTCCTGCTTTCCTGGTATCTATTCCATATTCTGTCCTGAGAACGTATTGATTGGATTGCAGCCACAGACATCCACTGGGATTTACTCGTACTCTTCTTCCGCACTGGAACAAATTCCTCGATGAAAGTTTTTACCCTGCTTCGTTAGCTTCCTTCTTTTTCTGTTCTGCTCTGCATAATGTCATCCCAGTCGACATGACTTAAACTTTTCCTCATTTCCTCATACTGTCACAGTCTCCATGATAGTAACTCTTACTATCAAACCTATCACACTTTAACCGATAAAAAAATATCTATTTTAAAACACAATGTTACATGATCACTCTTTCCCACTAGTGGACACCGAGTCAAAAATTTTTTTTTTTTTTTTTTTTTTTTTGTATACAAGATCGAGGCTCGTGAAAGAGCGAACATTAATCACACAGAAAGACAAACCGACACATAAAACATATAACATCGGGAGCGGTAGACAAGATGGGGAGAGAGGGGGAAGGACACAAACACAACATTTGAGAGCAGGGACCGAGAGACATGGAGACATCGAGAGATCTGAGAGAGGGCGAGGGCTTTGGGGGGGGGGGGGGCATGGGAAGGCGGCGGTGGGAGAGGTATAAAACATATGGACACTGCCAGGACTTCCAGGAAAGAAGTTGGAATTTCAAACAAGGTGGATCTGGGGTGAATTAGCGGGGGTAGAAAAGATCAAGGTTTTGGATGGGGGAAGATAAGAGATGGTGGTGAACAGCTGTTTTAAAGACCTGGAGGGAGGAGTGGGATTGAAGAGAGTGAGGGACTTTGTTCCAGAGGTGGGAGAAAAGAGGAATGAAAGAGTGAAGGTGAGCAGAGAGCCGAGATTTCGGCAGTTTAACCATCAGAGGGTTGCTGGCAGATCTTGTGCGACCTGTAGGAATATTTGGGGGACAGAGCACAGAGAGAGCTGGGGGTGCAAGGCCGGAGAGGAGTCGGTAGAAGACAGAAAGACCACCTACCTGCCTGCGGTGAGTGAGTGAAAGGCCCTCAGAGATAGCTTCATCGCGGGAGATTCCAATAATTCTGAAAGCTTTGGTTTCAACAGCGTGAAGCCGAGCTAGGTGTGAGGCAGGAGCACCGGCCCATAGGGGAGAACAGTATTCCATTGAGCTGCGGATGAAAGCCTTGTATGTGGTGAGGAGCTCAGGTGTGCCGAGGAAGGACTTCGCACGACGGAGGATGCCCAGTCGGCGACTGGTTTGGAGGCCAGCTTGGAAATGTGGTTTTCCCAAGAAAGATCATGGCAGATAGTGAGACCCAAAAGCTTGAGCGACAGAACTTCTTGGAGAGGATTGTTGAGAAAGTAGATGGGAGGGTTGTCCAGTCGATCTTTTCGGAGAGACATAGTAAGAGTGTGAGATTTGTCAGGATTGAAAGACATGTTCCACTTGTTTGACCAGTCTGTGATTTTGTCCAAGTCTTCAGAGAGTGAGGAGGCTGCAGACTGCCGATCTGAGGGAAGAGGTATGGAGCGGCAGAGAGTGGAGTCATCAGCAAAGAGATAGAGAGGATTTTCAAGAGAGTCAGAGAGATCATTGATGAAGACCAGAAAAAGCACGGGGCCCAGAACACTGCCTTGGGGAACTCCAGCCTGAACAGGAAGAGGAGATGAGAGAAACCCATTCAGGGCCAGACGTTGACGACGACTAGAGAGGATGTCCGCCAGCCATGCGTGGAGATTTCCATGGATACCAAAGGAGGAGAGTTTGATGAGCAGAGCAGGGTGCCAGACCGTGTCGAAGGCACGTGATATGTCGAGGGAGACAGCTCTAATTTCCATTACCAAGACTTCCGCATTATATAAAACAAAGTCTAGCAAGCTTGGCTCTTGACCCTCCCGAATCCTATGTGGGTTCATCTATGTGTTCATACAAAAATAAAAAATTAATACAATCCAAACTAGAACGGCACTCAGTAGAGAGTACACCTCCGCCTGGTTGGCGATATCACTCAATGGTGAAGAATCACTTAAAAATTCTACTAGCTAGATCCGGATCCGGATATTCACCAAAATTAAATCGATTCTTCCTTGTCACACATACAACCTGTCCAACAAGTTTCGTCCAAATCCATCCAGAACTTTTTGAAATATCCCGCTATGTATGTATAGTTTTTGGCCCAATCTCCCAAAGGTGAAGAATCACTCAACAGTTTGTTGAAGTTGAACCTGCCAATTGACGTCCTTATCGTTAAAATCACCAACTACCAGCTTTGGGTAGTCTAAATCAGTTACTCTCGTGAATAATATAAGCACAAGTCAGCATTGTTTATGGAAGAGCTTGCAGAACTTCGATAAATAGTAAATACACCCAAACAACCAACTGGATCCATCAGTTGGAGTGTTGTTTACCCAAATTGACTCCAGAAAAAAGCATCCATTCATGTCAACAATAGATGCTGTAAAAAGGTCCTTATAGTGGGGCAACTTAGCATAACAATTGTGCATTTTGTGAGGAAAGCACCAAATTTGGCACACTAGTAGACTATCATATTATGAAAAGATCTGGATATTGGGCCATCTCAGATTCAGAGATTTGATTTTTGCAAGATTTCGATTCGATTGGGATCAAAGAGGACACCTTCTTCGTCTTCTGTACAGTGAAGTTGCCAGCCCTGAATTCTCTGGCTACATCTGGGTGCTTCATTGGGAGTGCAACCATGTCCCTCAGGTGAACAGGGACCCACCTGGCATAGTGTGTGTGGTCTAAGGCATGGAACCATGGGACCAGTTCCGTCAGGGCATCAAGGTACGTCGTGAATGAAGCCTGCCGCAGAGAACGCACGTAGACCAGTACCAACATCTCTAGTTCCAGCACAGTTGCCCAGTACTGAAAGTTGGGAATGTCTTCTCCTCTCTGGCGACACCAGTCTTCGAACTCAGGCAGGTCTTCTGCATCATCAGCATATGTCATACAGTGGCGTTCATACGCACGGTGTTGCAGGATGTGCAGTGCCGCTGCAGTGATTTGGTGAGCTCTTCTTGTGCGGGTGACGTGGGCAGCTCGCAGGAAGGAGTCGGCCGTCCCTGGCGTTGCAATCTCAGCTTGCAAATCGGCAAAATCTGCAAATCTTGCAAAAATCAAATCTCTGAATCTGAGATGGCCCAATATCCAGATCTTTTCATAATATGATAGTCTACTAGTGTGCCAAATTTGGTGCTTTCCTCACAAAATGCACAATTGTTATGCTATATTTAGCTTAGCTGCCGGACTATTAACAAAAACTGCAATTCCACTTTTCATAATGTCAGGAACAAAAAGTTGATATCCTTGTAAATGCAGTTCACAAAGTTAAATCTCACCACAAGCATTTTAGGCTAAATCTCAGTCAATGCAATAACATCTGGACGATCAATTGATACTCTAGCTTCCCTTTTGTTGAGCATGGAGTCACAATTGGTATAAAGACGTTTGAGAGACTTAAAAAACTTGTTGCTGTCGATGTTTCTGCCTTTGAATCCTGTTGTATGTTGTCTTTTCATGATGCCTGGCCTACATTACCATAGATCGACAACTATAGTGAGCATGAGCTACTCATATTTCAAGAAAACTATACTGTCCATGCAAGATAATGTTGATTTTTTTTCTACATACACAAGTTCATTGAAGAGTTTGAGATCATGAGAGAATTTGGTAGTGCGGGCTCATAAAAGTAACACTAAATTATTATTGTCACTCCCAAAAAACATTGGCCAGCCACCAACCAACGGAGATGTGTGGGCTGAATAAAATAATAAATGTTTGTTTTTTGTATACAATGTGGAGAAGCTAGGACACATGCTGGATCAGAATGGAACAGAACAAAAGGAATGGTAGAAAGAGAGGAAGGAAACACAAACAACTGTAGGGATGAGAGACAAAATAGAGGGAGACTTGGACAAATAAGGTATGTGGGGAAGAATGAGGGCTTGGAGAGGACACAGGTGGACAAGATGGATACAGCCACAAACTCTCAGGAAGTGAAAACTGGCAACTTGGGAAGAGTTGGGCGGGGAGGGGTGTTAATGAAGGTATAAATGATCATGGTTTTGGATGGATCAGAACGATCTGACATAGTGGTGAACAGCTGACTTAAAGTCCTGAATGGAAGAATGAGATTGAAGGCAATGGGGAAGTTAATAATAATAACAAATAAACGAGTTCGCATACAAGGAATCTTGATTCAGGAGGCCATTAGACCCATCAAAGCCTGCAATATTATTACCAACGAATGGCTGTTTGTGCGTGCTCTATCCCTTTTAAATGATGAGTGTCAAGCAAGGAAGCAGCATGCACCACCATCTTTAAAGTCTTTGGTATGACTCGGCCAGGGTTCAAAGCGCCTCCCAACTCAGAGCAGACATTCTTCCCATTACACTTCCGAGTCTGATTAAAGGACGGGATTCGAAGCTGTAGCCCAAACATCAAATCATACACGCTTCACCCACAAAACCAAAGTACTCCTCCAAAGTTGGTTCCACGGGCAGGATTTAAAAAAAATAAAATGCATTCAATTCCAGCAAAAAAAATATTGGATGAAATTTTATTAAAACGTACCGAAGGTCAAAGGTTAACTAGACTCAGTGGCTGAAGACAGTCAATCAAAGACCATCCTTCAAATGATGTGAAAGTTTTATATCTGACCAAAGATCACAGTATATGTGTGAATCATGTTGTTTTCAGTTTCATCACTGTGAGATCATCAAGTTAATGTTCATAGTAACAGGTAGCTGACCTAATGTGTCGTCTAAGCAAAAACAACCCACATAGAGAAGCTTGCACTAATGTTTCTTTTCTAACCTTGTAGCTAATGCAGGTATTCCAGGGTCCTCAGACCTATGGTCTGGCTCAAGGCAACAGTTAAAACTCTGTGGATATGCCCTCTGAGTGAGGGCACAGACTATGGGCCTGTGACCTACGAGTGAAATTGCTGAGCTTAAAGTTAATTTGCCTTCCATGGCTCTGGAGTGCAAAGCGAGACTGAAGGCACAGGCAGTTGAGGAAATTATTTTGTTTCACAGATTTCTCAAGATTGGGAATTTATAAAAGGGTTTGTGTTTCTTCGACACCACCGCAAGGTCATCAATGCAGAGGGGCCTTCCCGATAAAACGTATCGCCGCGATGCCACAATTCCTCGGAACATCAGAATTCCAAGAAGTTACGATGTTAGAATAATATATTACTATGTATCGTTGTCGATAAGCTTTTTTTTTTAAGTGAAGGGAATTTTGAGAGAGAAAACAGAGCTGTGCCGATTTCCAGATTCCAAGTAACAGATCTCTCTCTGGCTGCTCATGCCTGTTTTCTGTCACTTTCCCCTCTGAGCAATATATTTTGTATTGTGAAGTTGCGAGGTTGCTTTATCCAGCATAATCCTTTTAACAAAGTCTTCTTCTGAAATACTTGCAAAACAACTATCATTGAGAAAGGAATAACAGAGGTAGTTGCATTTGACATTCCAATGCACCTGCAGTGATGAACGTTATATATTGTTACGTTTGTGGGGGTAGGGGATGACATACCATAGTCCAGGTAGAATTGTGTAGTACTATCATGGACCGCGTGCGAGTAGGAAGCCCATCTCGATGTATGCAAGTAGAAAAACTGTGAGCTAAAGGTTGTTTATGTGTTCTTCACATGGGGTGTGAAGACATACTAACTAGGTAGGGTCTAAGGGTAGTTCTCCCAGTATGCGATTGCCTCCTGTGATTTCCCCTATGTTCTTACAATTATAACAAGCAAGTCATAAAAACCCGCATCTTTACAAATACAACAACAACAATAACAAGGAGTGCCCCATTAAACCACAACTACAGGAATAAATGCTGACAGAAACCCAGACATTCCCTATCGGACTGAACCCCACCCCACCAGCGCCGAGAGGATCCGAACATTATGATCGACAAATAAACCCCGCCTCGAAGAAATCGTAATCGGCAACTAAGCCCCGCCCAGTAGAGGCGGAGAATCGGTGGGCGGTCAAGAGGGCCGTGAAGCCCCACCCCTGAAGTGCATGATTGGTCGGGGTGACGTCATCGAGAGACTTCGAGAAAGGAGGAGGAAGAATCTGTCTTTCTCTTGTTCTGGCATTCGGATTTGGCGGTCGCTCTTTGTCCTTTGTCCCTGGTTTGGCTGTTCCTGGCTCATGTGCGATCGTGGAGAGGAAGAAGAATTTGTCTCTCTGGTGCTGGCATCGTGGCGGGCGGTCGCGTTTCTCGTGTGCGCTTGGGGAGAACTGTTTGGAGCCCAGAGAACCTTTCAGAATTGGAGCCAGGGATGTTGTTGACTCGGTGCTCTTCGGGGGAGCAGGGGACCATGTTGTGCTGGCTGGCCAGGGATCGAGTGGAGACGTTTGGCTGCCTGCTGCATGGCTCGGTGTGCTGGCGTGATTGACCGGCGCCATTGTTTGGGCGCTTCAACGCACGATCCTCTCATCGAACGAACCCACCAAAGTGCTCGTCGAGACCAGAGCTGAGTTCTTTTCTTTTATTTTCTTTAATCAATCCCCTGTCTGTTTTCATGTCTGAGTGGAGACGTCTCAAGTTAGGATTATAGATTTACCTCACCATCCATTTTATTTCCATGATTTAATTTAATTAAACCCATTATTGTGCATTTTCATTGTTATGTCTTGTTTGCATCATGTTGGGTTTTGGGTAAACCCCATGACTTTCGTCCGTGCAGGTAAGCACCCCGTTGCCTTTTGTCCCGCGTGCACCAAAAAGTACCGCCAATTTTCAGCTTGATCGCCTCGGAGTAAAGACTGACCAGCTATCCGTCCATAGCTGGTCTTCATCGGCCGTGGACATGACAATTTGTACTAGTATAAAAGTCCATCAAAAATGATGAATTAGAACAGAACTTTATGTATGTACTAGTATAAAAGTTCGTCAAAAATGACGGGTTGGAACAGTTTATTCGACGGTGCAGCCTCGTGAGAGTGCCAAAATCTGAAGCCTCAGTCTAGTGCCAGGTGTACTTTTATCTTTTATATTAATTCGACATCATACGGGTGTAAATGAGCACTCTTTTTACTCTATGTGCATTGCCCATCACATGCAGCAAATTTCGCCTCCTGTGCCATGTATTTATTGGTATTATTAAAAACGCTTATGCACACCTCCGTTGAGGCTCTTTGCAAGCCACCGTCCATCTAAGATTCCAATAGAAGAGACATAATTACTCTTTTTTGGAAAAATCTTTTTCGGGATTACTTTATCTTCATAAAATCGACTGCAGTGAACACACATTGTGTTGAAAGATTGGCCTTTAAAACCTAACTCAAATCGTCCTCATGAAAGGGGACAGACATCTGTACAAACACACAAACAGACATTGTATTTTATATGGGAGATATATGTATGTATACATATATGTATATTCACAATCTTCACCAAAAGTCATGGGACATATGCTTTGTTACTCAAAATGGATTACAATTAGGTTTGCCATGTAATACCTCGAAAGGCCTCCCAGTGTCCCAATGCAGCCTCGGACTTTAATGTCTGCTCGAAGTTTTTGATAGGTTCAAGGTAAGATTGTCCAATATTCCACCCAATGTACCATCATTTTTTAGAATTACGTGCTTTCTCCTATTGCACCCATAAATGGCATTACAACAGTACAACACGTCCCACAGATCCTGCCAGATTTGACTGATGTGTACCCTGGTTCATCATTTCCCCAAAGCTGTTTTCATATTTGAAGGCTTCAGTATAGCCGTTTGATGCACCAGTATGCCATGCGACCTCACGTCTTCAGCACAATGATGAAAGGTTTGCATGCAGCTGCTCTTAATTGGTATTCCATGCGATTCAAGGCTCAACAAGCATTACTGATCCTTGCCTGATATTGCAATTACTCTCCCAAACCTTAGCAACAAACAGTAACGCAATTTTCCATTTTGAGATCCATTGCAGCTTTCTCTTCCTTCTTGACATGAATTTTGTTGGTCTGCCAGATTTATGGTTGTGGTTGCTGTCGCCTGTAATCTTCCACTTCATAAAAAAAATTCTCCAATGTTGATTTGCGCTGATGGAACAACTCGTTGGTCGTATACTCACTTTTGAGTTGTTGAGTCTAAGTTTTATTACTGGTCAAATTCTAAAGACTTTGCTGCTGACCTCACTCCAGCTCAACATTTTGCCCGGCACTTGCTGGAGAGGTTTTATGCGATTCTCGGCCCAAAAATTGCTGTGTCAATCGTTTCAATGACTGATAGGAGAATACAGTGGAACTTACATTCTATGGGGTTATCAGGAACAAAAACAGGGAGATTATTGCATTAAGGTGACTGAAATGTGAGCCACATTTGTGAGTGTATCCTTGTCTCAGGATGCTAACCTCTTGTGTGCACTCGAATGTTACCCAAAGCAAAATAAGATTTTTCCATCGTTTTTAGTCTGTATACATACTGTATGTAGTGGCTCATTGAAAAGCAGAAAAAATGGGCCAAATGATGAACATAAAATTTAGGTGAAGCGCAACATGAGAGGAACATGTAGATGCATCACACCATGAGAATAAGAGTTTCAGGTGAAACAGAGGTAGGGACTCAGTGGGTTTAGTAAATTTCAGAGGCATAAATGGGAGAGACCAACCATGAGTTGGTGGGACAAGTAGGTAGCAGCGTTGAAGTCCTGGATATACGATCATGAGAAAAAAAAGACTTCAATCCCACCAAGCTCCAAGGAGTGAGAACGAATGAAACACTTCCACTCAGCCTCCTGTCATGGGATACCACGGCGAGGGGAGCCGTAGATTCCACAGCCTCAAGAGGAGGGAAGGAGAGTGGGAGTGGGATATGGGATACCCCAGCACTAGTCCATGGTGGCGTACCGTAGACATTATTCCATCAACACTTGGAATGAAGGCTATGTAGACTGTTATACACTGATAATGGCAGAGACAGTACTTGACCCCCCATGTAATTAATGGGGAATGGATGCATAATGGAGGAAAAATGGAATAAATGAATTATAAATGAATGGACCTTGGCCTTTCCTATATAGACAGTTAATACACTCAGCTTTAGCATAAGCAGTGCCCATCATAGCTATATACATTAACATTGAAGCAAAAGAAGTGGACATTACCAACTGACACCAAGTTTATGTGGACGGTGTGACACTTGAGTTCGGTCAGATCGAAGGTGAGCCTGATGTTAAGCTCTGCAATGTCTGAGAACATAAACACAGTTATTGTGAGATTTAAGGAAAGACTGCAGGTTGCCATCATGGGTTTGGATTTCCAGGAGGAAAAGGCAAGCTGCTTACTGTCAATTACCTCACTACATAAATCCTTGTAACAGGAACAGGATGTTAGGTAGGATAGCTGGAGGCATGAAGCTATGGACTGATGGAGGAGGGAGAGTAGCTTGCTGAAAAAAGAATCCCAGGCACTGTCTATGTTTGACGATGAAGAGGATGCAAACCAGTTAGTGGAGGAGATGGGGAATTGCAAGCCAGACAATTTTGCCTCATTAGATTGCCAGATATGGCAGCTCATTTGTGTTTCCCCGAAGACCTGGTAGAGAGACAGACATTTTCAAGAGGACATGATTTGATGAGTCAAAGGGAGCTGAGGAAGAGCCTCGACTTGGAATACAAAAAACAAACAAGCGTTTATATTTAATGGAGACTAATCAGTTTGGAGATATTGAGAAAAGAGTGGGGGGAAGGGGCATGTTGATCCAGAAGTAGGCAAAAAGAAATTCAAGTAGAATGATAATTGTTTTGGAGTGAAAAATTAAAGTTTTTAATTGTTTGTTTTGATTGTTTGATGTGAGGAGAGTAAATAGGATAGTTGTAGGAAGTAGAAACAAAATACCCGGGAATAAGGAAACAAAACGAGGAACACGGCGACAAATACTTTTCACACTTTATATCCGAGATGAGGTCGTGTCAGGCCTTGATCAATAAGAAACAAACTCAAGATACAGCACAAACAACAAACGAATTAACATTAAATAATGCAGAGGATACAACAGCAACACCTAGTTCTAGACGAAGAAAACATAAAACAAGACGAATCTGGTTTGGAAAACTCAGCTATAGTGAGGGGGAAACAGAGAGCTCAGATTTCACCAGAAAATGTGAAAATCCCCGAACTGGAAGTTCATCTGATACTTTTAAAGTTTATTTTGATTAGACAATTTATTCTTTTGAAGTTTATTTTGATTCGACAATTTATACTTTTAAAGTTTCTTTTGATTAGACAATTTATACTTTTAAAGTTTCTTTTGATTCGACAATTTATACTTTTGAAGTTTCTTTTGATTAGACAATTTATACTTTTAAAGTTTATTTTGATTAGACAATTTATACTTTTAAAGTTTATTTTGATTAGACAATTTATACTTTTAAAGTTTATTTTGATTAGACAATTTATACTTTTAAAGTTTATTTTGATTTGACAATTTATACTTTTAAAGTTTATTTTGATTAGACAATTTATACTTTTAAAGTTTATTTTGATTAGACAATTTATACTTTTAAAGTTTATTTTGATTAGACAATTTATTCTTTTAAAGTATATTTTGATTCGACAATTTATACTTTTAAAGTTTATTTTGATTCGACAATTTATACTTTTACAGTTTATTTTGATTTGACAATTTATACTTTTAAAGATTATTTTGATTAGACAATTTATACTTTTAAAGTTTATTTTGATTAGACAATTTATTCTTTTAAAGTATATTTTGATTCGACAATTTATACTTTTAAAGTTTATTTTGATTCGACAATTTATACTTTTAAAGTTTCTTTTGATTAGACAATTTATACTTTTAAAGTTTATTTTGATTAGCCAATTTATACTTTTAAAGTTTCTTTTGATTAGACAATTTATACTTTTAAAGTTTATTTTGATTAGACAATTTATACTTTTAAAGTTTCTTTTGATTAGACAATTTATACTTTTAAAGTTTATTTTGATTAGACAATTTATACTTTTAAAGTTTCTTTTGATTAGACAATTTATACTTTTAAAGTTTATTTTGATTAGACAATTTATTCTTTTAAAGTATATTTTGATGAGCCAATTTATACTTTTAAAGTTTATTTTGATTAGACAATTTATACTTTTAAAGTTTATTTTGATTAGACAATTTATTCTTTTAAAGTTTATTTTGATAAGCCAATTTATATTTTTAATGTTTATTTTGATTAGACAATTTATACTTTTAAATTTTCTTTTGATTAGACAATTTTTACTTTTAAAGTTTATTTTGATAAGACAATATATACTTTTAAAGTTTCTTTTGATTCGACAATTTATACTTTTAAAGTTCCTTTGATTACACAATTTATACTTTAAAGTTTATTTTGATTTGAAAATTTATACTTTTAAAGTTTATTTTGATTCGACAATTTATACTTTTAAAGTTTACTTTGATTCGACAATTTATACTTTTAAAGTTTATTTTGATTTGACAATTTATACTTTTAAAGTTTATTTTGATTCGACAATTTATACTTTTAATGTTTATTTTGATTAGACAATTTATACTTTTAAAGTTTCTTTTGATTAGACAATTTATACTTTTAAAGTATATTTTGATTAGCCAATTTATACTTTTAATGTTTATTTTGATTCGACAATTTATACTTTTAAAGTTTATTTTGATTAGCCAATTTATACTTTTAAAGTTTATTTTGATTAGACAATTTATACTTTTAAAGTTTCTTTTGATTAGACAATTTATACTTTTAATGTTTATTTTGATTAGCCAATTTATACTTTTATTGTTTATTTTGATTAGCCAATTTATACTTTTAATGTATATTTTGATTAGACAATTTATACTTTTAAAGTTTATTTTGATTAGACAATTTATACTTTTAAAGTTTATTTTGATTAGACAATTTATACTTTTAAAGTTTATTTTGATTAGACAATTTATACTTTTAAAGTTTCTTTTGATTAGACAATTCATACTTTTTGAGTTTCTTTTCATGAGACAATGTATACTTTTTGAGTTTCTTTTTCATGAGACAATGTATACTTTTTTAATTTATTTTGATTATCCAAGTGCAATTTGAAAATGTTTTCGTTTTGAAAGATCAACATCAGGCTGAGTGGGGAACAATGTTCAGTTGAATTCGCTGATAAACATGGCAGTGTCTCAGATCCTGTGCAGGTGATTGAAGATGGGTCAGCAAGTTTGAAGCAATACATGATCGTTGAGTGGGTGGGATTCGAACAACAAAACCAACAGCACAATAATAAATAAACTCTCCTCACTTGAGCCATTGTGGCCTGATTATATATATATATACATATATATATATATATATATATATATATATATATATATATATATATATATATATATATATATATATATATACCTACCTGCATTGACACAGACATCAGACATCTAGTTATTTACATATAAGTACCTTGTAATCTTATAAGGATAAATTGTCTAACAACAACTCGGTTCAAAAACAGAAGAGTTGGCTTACACCAAGTTGACTGCGCAGGGTAAGTATTCTATGAATACCATCTAGTTTTTTTGTGATTGATGTTAGCTCTTACACGAGCCTCGATCTTGTATACAAAAAAAACAAAAAACTCCCCTCCTCTTCTATCTAATGTGTGAAAATAAAGTAAAACTTCATTTGTTACAACCACAAACTGTACCCTATCCAGGGCATCGGTGCTGCCAAGGGCGTCTCGTTGAAAGAAATGCAATGGATAGTTTGTCATTGCCTCTCTAGCAGTATTCAGGGCAGGAATATGGAATTTTGACATTGTGTCAGAAAAACTTCTTGCTTACTCTTCATCGAAAGACACCATGGAGCCTTTGACATTCATAAACTAACTTCGGCAGACGAGACAGCCAGCTTAACTTCCATCCGAGGGACGACGCACTTTGCGGTGCCTGCGATCACCAATCTGCCAGCTCATATATTGGAATTGAACTCGGAGGTGACAGTTCAAAGACAGGTATGCTACACCTGTCCTGACGGTAATCTTCATCCTGATGAAGCAGCACTTACACAGAAGGAAGGTGTGCTACCTCTGCACCATCCTTTCGGTCAAATCGTAATTATTTTAACAAAAAGTTGAAAACTGAGTTAAATGTACTTCCAATATATAATTACAGCTGACGGTTACCTACCTTAGAGTAAGAACAAACATAAGACTGAAGGGCATTGTAGAATCATTATATTTTATTACTTTATTGCTCCTTCATTAGTTGAGCAGTGAAATGTGTGATTTCAGAGCCTTAACTTCATTACGAATAAATAAAACCACATCCCGACCAGATGGTGACTTAACCTTTATGCTGTAAGAGCTAAACTCATCCACCAAGTGGTACTCGGGGATGTTCTGCACTTCATGGCCATCTGAATGATGTAATCCATATGATTTGCAATATGTTATTCCCTGGCTTGTAAAGCAAAAAAGTTCATGCAGATTCAAAAGTTAATCCAGATCAAACTTAAGAAAAGACAATTGAGATTAGAGGTCGCCAAATCTCCAACTTCAGCCAAATCACTAGCTTTAATTGAGAGAGTTTTGAGAGCAGGAAAAGAAAGGCTTTAAAATATATCTGGAAATCTCCTGCCAAATTCAGAGATGTTGCAATATTTGGCAAGAGGAGGTCTTTGTACAGATGTAGCAGGCCCTCAGGACTATGCTTTAAAAAAGACTTGAGTTACTTAAACCTCGGCCTACTCAAGTCTAAAAATATGTGGACCATGGCCAGGTGCACCTCAGGAGACAATTGTGTGTGTCCATGTGACACTCGGTCTGATCAGAGTAAGTGGTATGGCTATTCTTAATGGGTACTAGAATATAAGACCCGTCGCTTCGCTGACGGAAATACCAATCTTTGGTGCGATGGCTAATATATGGGGGAAGAAAAAAAAGGATTCCTGGGAGATCCTGCTCTCCAACCAACAGTCACGTGTTGCCATTTGCAGATTTGACACGCATGTCCATATACCCATAAAAAAATAAAATGATAATCTTTTTTGGATCACAAACCCTCCCGGGAATTACCCACATCCACCGTAGTTCGATTTATTGAAATCCATTCGCAAGTTATAACACGACAAACAGACAGACAGACAGACATGGCTCCTTTTATAATGTAGATTTTGGGTTGGTGTAGATATTCAAGCCTCATGCACAGGTATCCTGGCCAAGTTCCCAAAATGTGTTGAGAATGGGGTTGACCAGTTCTCTTCATTCAAACTCACTATCTATTGGCTTACTGTAAGATAGATGTTTTCTGTCTGTCTGTGTCAGCATTTTTCTCATAGATGCCCAAATGGATCTTCATCAAACTTTCAGAGGTTCATCAGTAAGTGCTGGGTCGTGCTTCGGGCAAAAAAATAAGAAAAAAAATATTGAAATTTTTTGAAACAAAAGTTGCATTTTAAAATATCGATCTATCGTGCTAACGTCGCTCTATAGCACCGTTGTATCTATGTGAAAGAGAATATTAAATGATAACCAACTCTATTCTTTATTGGGTGTCGGGAAGTGTTTTAGGTCCCCATAAAATAAGAAAAAAACAAAAATGGATTTATTCAAAATTCCAACTTCCGGGTATCACGGCTCATTGTCTGAAAGCACCAGAGCAGTCTACTGAAAGCCCCATGAATGTGGGAGCCCCCGACAAGAGGTCACATCATATAAATGCTTCCTGAACAATTTCTGAAGTTTATGGGTAATTCGTTTATTCCTGATACATGAACACCCTGCAAACCATGCATACAGAAAACAGACTTTTGTAATGCCAGCCATATTTTCCATTCAATCACCATGTAACATTGTTAAAAATTTAGTGTCAATCCGTCAAGCGGTTGTGGAGAAAACAAATTTAAAAAACGAGTAAAGATGAAAAATTGAGGGTGGAACGAAAAAAAGTGAAGGCCTCGCCCGACATTTTACAACACGGTCAAGAAAGGTTGTGGACGCCTATTACTAGTTATGTCTTCATTATGATGACTTCTTGCTATCTTTGTGTTTGATTGGATTGATCCTCACCCTTTGTTTGAAGAATGTTGGGGAATTCTGACAGAGCTTCTGTGACAAGGAAATACACTGGGGTGGTTTACCATTGCCTTTCCTGCAATAGTAGTAGGGCAGGAATTTGGAATTTGGTCAGGGTGCCATTAACGACTAACCTTGCTCTTTGTTGGTAGACGAGACTCAACGCCCACAAGCAGCAACCACTACTGGCAGACGAGTCCCTTGCTTGACGTTCAATCCAGCTGATGGTGCACCTAGTGATTCACAACATGCAAAGCATCAGGTGCCAGCTTGATAGTCGGGTTGAGATCGGAACCCAGACTACACATCTCAAAGGTAAGTGTGCGACTTCTGTGTCACCTGGTCAGGCATGTCCGTCTACAATTCGTGTCACCAATTTATTGGGCTTCATGTCCATTTCCATTTCCAATAGAAGAGCTAAAAAATATATATTTTCTTTCATGCGGCCCTTTGCTTTTTGGGTTAATTCTCAATTCAGCCTGACATACACAGCAAAGGGTTTTTGGCATGTCTGGAAATCCACAGGTATATGGCCGTGCTTAAAGTGATCTGTGCCTGTGCACTTGGCTATCACCTCCGCAACACACAAACTCTTGGCTTAAGGAGCGGGATTTTCCTTGGCTTAAAGACAACCTCACAATATATTAGAGCTGTTGCAACCTAGATACTCTCTTTGGAGCTGAAATTAACAAGGCGTCAGTTTTTTGACACAGGATCATAAATTCGAAGCTCACAATTTGACCTTGGCTGTGAACAACATCCAGAAATCACCGCCGCAGCTTTACGTCCATGCAGTCAACCTTTCCATCTCAAGGCAAATTAAACTTTAGTCCATCTGGCACGCAAGGCACCGTCTACACTTAACCTCTGTGCATATATCCTTGGAGGTCCTGTGGCAGTTGGAAATCCCTGCCAAATCCCAACAAACCACTCTTTAGGAATGAAAACGTAATGCATACGATTTACTGCTGTTGGCATATCAGCATCCGTGAGGTCCCCACTGGTAAGAGGATGGAAGTAAACTCACTTGGCTCAACATTGACTTGCCCCTTATCTCCTGAGTTTGATTTGCTTAAGTCATGTGATTTTCCATTTGGCAACACCCTCTCTACTTCAAATTTCTAAGTCAGTTGGATGTTTGGCTCTGGGTTTTATACCTGCACCAAAACAAAATTCAAGCTTCCAAATAATTCAATGGCATCAGGTTATTCTGCATTGTAAAGGACCATAATCTTTAATATGGGACCTGAAACTGGCGGTCCAATCTGCAATCCCATATGGATGTTAAAGATCCTATTTTACATTTCTCCAGAGTGGAGCAATGGCCTTATAATCCGGTCTGCCGCACACTCCAAATGTTCTGTCGTGGTCGAATGAGCAGTAATTTTGGTTGAGACCATGGTGGTTATTATCAGAATTCCCTGGACGTGCCATAGAGGGATCACCTTTCCACCGTTGGACCCTTTGAAGTTTCTAACTGCTGTTGTCGTCAAATTAAGCTTCTTGATTAATGATATTTCAGTTAACAATAACTTCATAAGGGAAACCATTCAGAGTGGGTCCAAATGAATAAATTCCATTGCCCCTTATAGGGCTCAAGCTGAGACCATTTATCGTTCATTTCAGTTCCGACATTAGAAGGTCTACAATGTTGACAATGGTAATCAGAGAACAGGCAAACATATACTGGAAGTTTAACTCTCAGTTTCTGCCAGTCTAGAAGTTGTATAGGCTTTTCGTTCAGACTATTTCTTCTAGTAGAGCAGTTGGCCATAAGCGTTCTTCAAAATTTGAATCTCGACCAATCAGAGTGATTGCCAGTGTCACATGATGTGGAAAATGGCATCGCCCATGCTACAAATAATTGGTTTGTCACGTCGACAAGAAAATTTTATTCAAAGTGGACTACGTTTCGCTCCACTTTGATGGACTACGCGTCGCAAATGTTTGAAGAAGTGATTGGAATGAGATGGTCATTGCCAGATTATTGTGAAGAGCCATGAACATCTGGTCTGGTAGTGTTCAGTGACATTCCTTTTCAAGCAGGGTTTTCTGCAACCTACAGCTATCAGCACTTCATAAACTAGATGGTATTCATAGAATACTTACCCTGCGCAATCTTGAGAAGGACTTGGTGCAAGCCAACTCTTCTGTTTTTTACGGGTTTATCCAATATGGCTGCTAGACCAGTGACTGATGATGTCACTTTTATCAAACTATATTTTCCATGTATGATATCAAATGTAGATAGATGTGTTGTACTTGCCGAATTATGACGGCATTATTACCTTACTGATGACAATATCATTAACATATCTTATTCCCCTCGGGGAGTCCTTGACATTGAGCCATTTTTTTATTTTTTCCATGGAGCGGTTTCGGAGATATAGAGGTGCAACTTTTTTCGTTTTTTCCAAAATGGCGCCTGTACCACATGAACAATGACGTCATAATTATCATTAGAACAATTCTACAGGAGGAGCCACTCATATTATGAAAATTTCGTGTTCATCAGACTAACAGTTGCAGAGGAAATTTTTTTTTCATACTGATCAGATCAAGCATTGTGCTTGTCGAATTATGACATCATAATGGAGGCACCTATGACATCATCATTAACATATCTTATTCCCCAAGAGGTGTACTTGACAATGAGCAATGTTTCCATTTTTTCCATTAAGCAGGTTGGGAGATATAGAGGTGTAACGTTTTTCCAAGATGGCGTCTGTACCACGTGGCCTACGACGGCATAATTATAAGTAAAAAAATCTACAGCCAGAGGTGCTCCTACGGTAAAATTTCATGTCAATTGGACCAAAGGTTGCCGAGAAAATGAATTTTTAAAATGCAGACACCGCACACGTACGACACACGTACGCACCCGATTGCTTAACCCCGATTTTCGCATCGCGAACGCAGGGTAACAAGAGGCTCATTGAAGTCAGTGAGAAAAATGCCTTCAGAGGAAGTTGCAGCCTGCCTCTGAGCTTGAGGGGTTTTATCTAGTGTTCTGGTCCAGCACAATCGCATCAATCCAGTGTTCTGATCCTAGTCCCTGGAAAAAGGTTGAGACCGCAATCTAAGCTAGTGGATCTTCCACAAGGATGAAACTCTCAAACCTTTTGAATGACTGAAAAAAAGAAAATGCTGATATCTTTTCCGCTCCAATGAATCTTTCAGGAAATTACTGGAAATTGCCAGAATGAACCAAGACGAAGGCGTTCTGTTGTATATCAGAGAAAAAGATTGTGTTGACCTTGGAGTGAGATATCACAAAGTCTGTTACACGGAATATTGCAAAATCTTGTTGAAGAAACAAAAACCAAAGCCTGCACCTGAGAGGTAAATAATTCAGTACACCAGTGTGTAGCATACAAAGCACATTGAATGTAAGTTTGTATCCAAGATAAAGATTGGTCTTAAATTTATCTGTTTTTCAGGGAAAACTACACCACGGCCTATGTTTCATTTTGCAGTACAGTCGAGGAGGAACTAATCAAGACTCATGAAGTCTTCAGGATGACAATAAAGCTCATAACTTCATTCTTGAAATGCGCTGAAGGAGAAGAAGCTACTCTAACCCACTTCAGGTAAATGCAGTGAACAATGAGTAAATGGATTCGCAGGACTGTGAGTAAAGTCAAGCTAAAATTTGGTTATAATAGGAGTAAGTTTTAAATTTTAGGGGAAAAAGTCAACATTCCTTTCCTCTGGAGAGACAGCAAGACTTTCTTTCTCTTTCTAGACTTTCTTACTTTTTTTCTCAAAATGTGCTTTGTGTTTTCTTCAGGTTGGTCAAACTCAAGTGATGCTACAACTGGACTACCCACAACTGGTGTTCCATCAAACAGCCAAGCGGAACAGAAGTTAGTTTGTATTTACTGACAAGCTTGCCTTTGCCTCTTGGAAGGCTAATCCAACTGAAGGAAATCTCAGTTCCTTCCACCAAGCTCGGAACAAGTGTGTGTCTACCCTCAGGAGTGGCAGGAAGCACTATCTCTCCTCACTCAAGAATGAACTCTCAAACCTGTCTCCTTCCTCCAAATCCTGGTGGCGTCTGGTCAAATCCGTTTCTGGTGTTTGTTCCCCCTCCATCCCCTCCCTTACCTCAAATGGCCACACAGTTGACATCGCACGTGACAAAGCCGAATGCCTCAACTCTGTGTTCGCCTCGAAATCCTTAGTCCCAAACCCATCTCTCTCTGTTCCCACCTTTCCCAGTCGAACCCAAATGCTCCTGGACTCTGTGTCCTTCTCTCCTGACAAGGTGGAGGAGTTTTTGTCAAACCTCGACTCTGATTCTGCAACTGGACCAGACGGCATCAGCCCACGGGTCCTAAAATCCTGCTCTGCCGCTCTATCTCACCCTCTCTCTGTTCTTTTCACCCTCTCTTTTGCTCAAGGTCATCTGCCAGCATCCTGGAAATCAGCAAACATTACCGCTTTACACAAAAAAGGTGCAAAAACAGATCCTTGCAACTACAGACCAATCAGCCTGCTCCCAATTATCAGCAAAGTCATGGAATCCATCATTGCTTCGGATATGAAATCTTTCCTCTTCTCCAATGGCTTGATCTCTGATCATCAATTTGGTTTCAGACCAGGTCACTCTACTCTGGACATGCTGCTTCTGCTGTCTCAACAATGGATGGAGGTCCTGAATGCCAAACAGGAAATCAGAGCTGTCTCCCTTGACATATCAAGGGCCTTTGATACGGTCTGGCACCCAGCTCTGCTCACCAAACTCTCCTCCTATGGTATCCATGGAAATCTCCATGTATGGCTTGCGGACTTCCTCTCTGGTCGTAGTCAACGTGTGGCCCTGAATGGATTTCTCTCATCTCCCCTTCCTGTTCAGGCTGGAGTTCCCCAAGGAAGTGTGCTGGGCCCTGTGCTTTTTCTGGTCTTTATCAATGATCTCTCTGACTCTCTGGAAAATCCTCTCTATCTCTTTGCTGATGACTCCACTCTCTGCCGCTCCATTCCTCTTCCCTCAGATAGGCAGTCTGCAGCCTCCTCACTCTCTGAAGACCTGGACAAAATCACAGACTGGTCAAACAAGTGGAACATGTCTTTCAATCCTGCCAAATCTCACTCTCTTACTATGTCTCTCCGAAAAGATCGACTGGACAACCCTCCCATCTACTTTCTCAACAATCCTCTCCAAGAAGTTCTGTCACTCAAGCTTTTGGGTCTCACTATCTGCCATGATCTTTCTTGGGAAAACCACATTTCCAAGCTGGCCTCCAAAGCCAGTCGCCGACTGGGCATCCTCCGTCGTGCGAAGTCCTTCCTCGGCACACCTGAGCTCCTCACCACATACAAGGCTTTCATCCGCAGCTCAATGGAATACTGTTCTCCCTATGGGCTGGTGCTCCTGCCTCACACCTGGCTCGGCTTCACGCTGTTGAATCCAAAGCTTTCAAAATCATTGGAATCTCCCGCGATGAAGCTATCTCTGAGGGCCTTTCACTCACTCACCGCAGGCAGGTAGGTGGTCTTTCTGTCTTCTACCGACTCCTCTCCGGCCTTGCTCCCCCAGCTCTCTCCGTGCTCTGTCCCCCAAATATTCCTACAGGTCGCACAAGATCTGCCAGCAACCCTCTGATGGTTAAACTGCCGAAATCTCGGCTCTCTGCTCACCTTCACTCTTTCATTCCTCTTTTCTCCCGCCTGTGGAACAAACTCCCACACTCCCTTCAATCCCTCTCCTCCCTCCAGGTCTTTAAAACAGCTGTTCACCACCATCTCTTATCTTCCCCCATCCATAACCTTGATCTTTTCTACCCCCACTAATTCACCCCAGATCCACCTTGTTTGAAATTCCAACTTATTTCCTGGAAATCCTGGCAGTGTCCATATGTTTATACCTCTCCCACCCCCCCCCCCCTTCACATGCCTCCCCCCCTTCACATGCCTCCCCCCTTCACATGCCTCCCCCCCAACTCCTCTCCCTCCCACAGATCTCTCGATGTCTCCAATGTCTCTCGGTCCCTGCTCTCAAATGTTGTGTTTGTGTCCATCCCCCTCTCTCCCCATCATGTCTACCGCTCCCGATGTTATTTGTTTTATGTGTCTGTTTGTCTTTCTGTGTGATTAATTTTCGCTCTTTCACGAGCCTCGATCTTGTATACAAAAAAAAAAAAAAAAAAAAAAAGCTCTGAAAAGGAACAGTTTTCAACCGTTTCAAGGACGACTCTTCCATAGGGCTGCCAGATGTTCACCTAAAGTTTCATATTGGCCGGTTCATCATCGGAAGCTGGTGACAATCCATCACATGGATGACTCCAGAAAGTTCCATCGAAGTAGTTAAATGCATCTGTGAACATTTACTGTGAAGGAGGGCTGTACTCATGTCAGGAGTTGGGGTTGTCCTCGCCTCTCCAGTGCTGGGCACCAAACTTTCACATGAAGGACCTTTGAATCCACACTATGGGTCTACCCAGTGTTGAAGGTCTATATTGAGTAGTTACGGAAATAGCCAGGCTCAAATTCAGCGAAAATACAATCTTTTTGACATAAGTATCACTTTCACATTTTTACTAAACCAATTATACACCACTAAAAGCCTTCAAAATTCGTTGGCTGGTAACACCTGGGCTGTGTACGCCCAAAAATCTGAGCCCCAATTCCATTTAAGAGAGAAAATACTGCACCATGAAGTCTGCAGAAAAGATAGAATTTCCCCTTTTGTGGTCCACATGACCAACTTTGATCCCATTGTTTGAAATAACTGGAAGCACTTATGGGTAAAAACTTTAACACAGGTTAACTATCTAAAATGTTGTTAGTTTTGTTAGCTATCGGAAATGTTGTAAAACAAAGTCTCCCGAATCTCAGCTTATGGCCTGTTAAGAAAGAAACGCAGATACATCTTAATTATAATGATGATAAATCAGACTTTATCACGTGGTTTATTATCTCCGATATAAAACACAACGTCAGTTTGTGTGTTTGTACTGATGTCTGTACTCCTTCACAAGGATGATTTTAATCGGGTTCTAAATGCCACTCTCTTACACTAATGTGTGTTCAGAATGGTCTATTTTGAGGATAAAACAAACTCAAAAAACATTTTACATAAAAGAGTAATTTTGTCTCTTCTATTGGAATTGTAGACGGTGGCCTGCAAACTGAGTCTCAAGGGGGGTGTACAGAAGCGTTTTTTTTAAATAAAAATAAATACAAGGAACAGGGAGGCGAAATTTGCTGCACATGATGTGCAACACGTGGAATAAAACGAGTGTTTATTTAGGTCCGTCCATAGGATGTCTAATAAATAAAGATATAAGCACACCTGATGCTAGGCCGAGGCTTCAGACTTTGGCACGCTCACGAGGCTGCACCGGCGAATGAACTGTTCCATCCTATCATTTTGACGGGTGTTTTACTAGTGTGTAATAAATTACGTGACTCATCATACAGCCCATTATTCATGTATCTTGAATTGTCATCTAACCTCTCACCATAGTTGAGATAAAAGGGAATTTTGAGGTTAAAAGAAACATTGACCTCCGACTATGTGCAAACCTCATATAAAGCAAGTACTTCCACCCCTTCATGAAACGTTTATTTTCCATTTCGTTGTTATTGTCTCTGATACCTCTACAGGTGCGCTTGTGTAGACCACTTAAGGCTACACACAGGATGTTGCATGGCAGAGATCCCATTGCTCAGGAGCAATGCGGTAACAACTGAGAGGTGTGGTTATAAGTGGTTTAATACACAGTTTATGATGTGGTTTAATATTGGTACCTTTACAGTTTTTGATGTGGTTTAATATTGGTACCTTTACAGTTTTTGGTGTGGTTTAATATTGGTACCTTTACAGTTTTTGATGTGGTCTAATATTGGTACCTTTACAGGTTTTGATGTGGTTTAATATTGGTACCTTTACAGGTTTTGATGTGATTTAATATTGGTACCTTTACAGTTTTTGATGTGGTTTAATATTGATACCTTTACAGTTTTTGGTGTGGTTTAATATTGGTACCTTTACAGGTTTTGATGTGGTTTAATATTGGTACCTTTACAGGTTTTGATGTGATTTAATATTGGTACCTTTACAGGTTTTGATGTGATTTAATATTGGTACCTTTACAGTTTTTGATGTGGTCTAATATTGGTACCTTTACAGGTTTTGATGTGGTTTAATATTGGTACCTTTACAGGTTTTGATGTGGTTTAATATTGGTACCTTTACAGGTTTTGATGTGATTTAATATTGGTACCTTTACAGTTTTTGATGTGGTTTAATATTGATACCTTTACAGTTTTTGATGTGGTTTAATATTGGTACCTTTACAGTTTTTGGTGTGGTTTAATATTGGCACCATTACAGTTTATGATGTGGTTTAATATTGGTACCTTTACTGTTTATGATGTGTTTAAATATTGGTACCTTTGCAGTTTTTGATGTGGTTTATTATTGGCACCTTTAAAATTTTTGATGTGGGTTAATATTGGTACCATTACAGTTTTTGATGTGGTTTAATATTGGTACCTTTACCGTTTTTGATGTGGTTTAATATTGGTACCTTTACCGGTTTTGATGTGGTTTAATATTGGTACCTTTACAGGTTTTGATGTGGTTTAATATTGGTACCTTTACAGTTTTTGATGTGGTTTAATATTGGTTCCTTTGCAGCTTTTGGTGTCGTTTAATATTGTTACCTTTGCAGTTTTTGGTGTCGTTTAATATTGGTGCCTTTGCAGTTTTTGCTGTGCTTTAATATTGGTACCCTTGCAAGTTTTGATTTGGTTTAATATTGGTACCTTTGCAATTTCTGATGTCGTTTAATATTGGTACCTCTGCAGTTTTTGATATGGTTTAATATTGGTACCTTTACCGTTTTTGATGTGGTTTAATATTGGTACCTTTACCGGTTTTGATGTGGATTAATATTGGTACCTTTACCGTTTTTGATGTGGTTTAATATTGGTACCTTTGCAGTTTTTGATATAGTTTAATATTTGTACCTTTGCCATTTTTGACATAGTTTAATATTGGTACCGTTGCAGTTTTTGATGTGGTTTAATATTGGTACCTTTGCAATTTTGACGTAGTTTAATATTGGTACCTCTGCAGGTTTTGATGTGATTTAATATTGGTACCTTTACAGTTTTTGATGTGGTTTAATATTGATACCTTTACAGTTTTTGATGTGGTTTAATATTGGTACCTTTACAGTTTTTGGTGTGGTTTAATATTGGTACCTTTACAGGTTTTGATGTGGTTTAATATTGGTACCTTTACAGGTTTTGATGTGATTTAATATTGGTACCTTTACAGTTTTTGATGTGGTTTAATATTGATACCTTTATAGTTTTTGATGTGGTTTAATATTGGTACCTTTACAGTTTTTGATGTGGTCTCATATTGGTACCTTTACAGGTTTTGATGTGATTTAATATTGGTACCTTTACAGGTTTTGATGTGATTTAATATTGGTACCTTTACAGTTTTTGATGAGGTTTATTATTGGTACCTTTACAGTTTTTCATGTGGTTTAATATTGAACCTTTGCAGTTTTCGACGTCGTTTAATATTGGTGCCTTTACAGGTTTTGATGTGGTTTAATATTGGTACCTTTGCAGGTTTTGATGTGAATTAATATTGGTACCTTTGCAGTTTTTGATGTGGTTTATTATTGGTACCTTTACAGTTTTTGATGTGGTTTATTATTGGTACCGACACAGTTTTTGATGTGGTTTAATATTGGCACCATTACAGTTTATGATGTGGTTTAATATTGGTACCTTTACTGTTTATGATGTGTTTAAATATTGGTACCTTTGCAGTTTTTGATGTGGTTTATTATTGGCACCTTTAAAATTTTTGATGTGGGTTAATATTGGTACCATTACAGTTTTTGATGTGGTTTAATATTGGTACCTTTACCGTTTTTGATGTGGTTTAATATTGGTACCTTTACCGGTTTTGATGTGGTTTAATATTGGTACCTTTACAGGTTTTGATGTGGTTTAATATTGGTACCTTTACAGTTTTTGATGTGGTTTAATATTGGTTCCTTTGCAGCTTTTGGTGTCGTTTAATATTGTTACCTTTGCAGTTTTTGGTGTCGTTTAATATTGGTGCCTTTGCAGTTTTTGCTGTGCTTTAATATTGGTACCTTTGCAAGTTTTGATTTGGTTTAATATTGGTACCTTTGCAATTTTTGATGTCGTTTAATATTGGTACCTCTGCAGTTTTTGATATGGTTTAATATTGGTACCTTTACCGTTTTTGATGTGGTTTAATATTGGTACCTTTACCGGTTTTGATGTGGATTAATATTGGTACCTTTACCGTTTTTGATGTGGTTTAATATTGGTACCTTTGCAGTTTTTGATATAGTTTAATATTTGTACCTTTGCCATTTTTGACATAGTTTAATATTGGTACCGTTGCAGTTTTTGATGTGGTTTAATATTGGTACCTTTGCAATTTTGACGTAGTTTAATATTGGTACCTCTGCAGTTTTTGATGTGGTTTAATATTGGTACCTTTGCAGTTTTTGACGTGGTTTAATATTGGTACCGTTGCAGTTTTTGATGTGGTTTAATATTGGTACCTTTGCAGTTTTTGACGTAGTTTAATATTGGTACATTTGCAATTTTTGATGTGGTTTAATATTGGTACCTCTGCAGTTTTTGATGTGGTTTAATATTGGTACCTTTGCAGTTTTTGACGTGGTTTAATATTGGTACCTTTACCGTTTTTGATGTGGTTTAATATTGGTACCTTTGCAGTTTTTGGTGGAGTTTAATATTGGTACCTTTGCAGTTTTTGGTGTCATTTAATATTGGTACCTTTGCAATTTTTGATGTGGTTTAATATTGGTACCTTTGCAGTTTTTGGTGGAGTTTAATATTGGTACCTTTGCAGTTTTTGGTGTCGTTTAATATTGGTACCTTTGCCATTTTTGATGTGGTTTAATATTGGTACCTTTACAGGTTTTGATGTGGTTTATTATTGGTGCCTTTACAGTTTTTGATGTGGTTTAATATTGGTACCTTTACCGTTTTTGATGTGGTTTAATATTGGTACATTTGCAATTTTTGATGTGGTTTAATATTGGTACCTTCGCAGTTTTTGATGTAGTTTAATATTGGTACCTTTGCAGTTTTTGATGTAGTTTAGTATTGGTACCTTTGCAGTTTTTGATGTAGTTTAATATTGGTACCTTTGCAGTTTTTCATGTAGTTTAATATTGGTACCTTTACAGTTTTTGATATGAATCTTTAGGTGAAACATATTTTCGATTTCGAATAAGTGGTTGTGAAAGTTTACTTTGACATAAGCGTTGTTAAAAGGAAAGGCTTGAAAGTGGAGTGTGGGGCCTATGTGTAATATCCTGGCTAATCTCGTGGATGTTGTAAAGAAAGCTGAGCTGTAAGACCAACGGTGCAGTTCCCAAATCCCAGGATCACTTTGAAAAAGCCTCGGTAAGACGGGCGGACTAATTTCATGATAGTTGCCCACATGCTTGCAATTAGCACTTCAACAGTGTATGCTTACGTCACCTAGAAACGAGAACCGATATTAACGACAAAGTTAAAGACTCAATTCAATGTTTGCAATTTGTACAATTTGTACATTCAATGTGTGTAATTAGTGCAGAAGTATCCGTTTATAAGAAATTGTAAAAAATCAGGCACACCAAACAAATAACAGCACAGGATCAGAAGCACATGATCAGAAGCAAATGATCAGAAGCAAATGATCAGAAGGAGATGATCAGAAGATGATCAGAAGATGATCAGAAGCACATGATCAGAAGCACATGATCGGAAGGGGATGATCACAGGCATATGATCAGAAAGAGATGATCAGAACATCAGAAGGAGATGATCAGAAGGAGATGATCAGAACATCAGAAGGAGATGATCAGAACATCAGAAGGAGATGATCAGAAGGAGATGATCAGAACATCAGAAGGAGATGATCAGAAGGAGATGTTCAGAAGTAGATGATCAGAAGGAGATGATCAGAATATCAGAAGGAGATGATCAGAAGGAGATGATCAGAAGGAGATGATCAGAACATCAGGAGGAGATGATCAGAAGGAGATGATCGGAAGGGTATGATCAGAAGGGGATGATGAGAAGGAGATGATCAGAAGGTGATGATCAGAAGGAGATGATCAGAAGGAGATGATCAGAAAATCAGAATAAGATGATCAGATGATCAGAAGATCAGAAGAAGATGATCAGAAGAAGACGATCAGAAGGATATGATCAGAAGGAGATGATTAGAAGGAGATGATCAGAAAATCAGAATAAGATGATCGGAAGATCAGAAGATGATCAGAAGATGATGATCAGAAGGACATGATCAGAAGGAGAAGATCAGGAGGATATGATCAGAAGGAGATGATCAGAAGAAGACGATCAGAAGGAGATGATCAGAAGGAGATGATCAGAAGGAGACGATCAGAAGGAGACGATCAGAAGAAGACGATCAGAAGGAGACGATCAGAAGGAGACGATCAGAAGGAGACGATCAGAAGGAGACGATCAGAAGGAGACGATCAGAAGGAGACGATCAGAAGAAGACGATCAGAAGAAGACGATCAGAAGGAGACGATCAGAAGGAGACGATCAGAAGAAGACGATCAGGAAACTATCAGAAGGAGACGGTCAGAAGAAGACGATCAGGAAACGATCAGAAGGAGACGATCAGAAGAAGACGATCAGAAGGAGACGATCAGAAGGAGACGATCAGAAGAAGACGATCAGAAGGAGACGATCAGGAAACGATCAGAAGAAGACGATCAGAAGAAGACGATCAGGAAACGATCAGAAGAAGACGATCAGAAGAAGACGATCAGAAGGAGACGATCAGAAGAAGACGATCAGAAGAAGACGATCAGGAAACGATCAGAAGAAGACGATCAGAAGAAGACGATCAGGAAACGATCAGAAGGAGACGATCAGAAGAAGACGATCAGAAGAAGACGATCAGAAGGAGCCGATCAGAAGGACATGATCAGAACATTATGACCAGAAGGAGATTGCCAATTTTCTACAATCAGCTCTACTACTCTCAATAGTCCAATCAAGAAACGTCAACTTTGCTTTTTTTCAAATATGTAACAATACACGTAATTAGTAGGAAAGTATTTTTTTCTTAGATGAGAAAATTATTTGTCGGAAGATAAACATACTATAATGGAGCTGTGGTGTATGTGTTTTGTGTGTGTGTGTGTGTGTTTGTGTGTGTGTGTGTGTGTGTGTGTGTGTGTGTGTGTGTGTGTGTGTGTGTGTGTGTGTGTGTGTGTGTATGTATGTATGTATGTATGTGTGTGTGTGTGTATGTATGTATGTATGTATGTATTTGTGCATGTGTATATATATATATGTACAGTCACGTGAAAAAATAAGTACACCCCATGTAAAGTTTTGACTTTTTCAACATATTTCAACATACAGCTATTTGATCTTCATTTCAACAATATTGATAGATAAAGGTGATATAATATAACAAATATCATGAAACATTTACATTTTGTAGTCCATTGTAAAATTTAAATAAACACAAATGCAAATTTCGCATGTGGAAAAAGTAAGTACACCCCTACATTTATCACTACTTCAAATACCTAAATTTAGAATCAGGTGCACCAGCTCAGGTGCAAATGATTAGAATATTGTCAGAGGATCTTGGAGGAACGTGTCTTATTTAAACCTCAGACATTTAGTTTGGTTTGCTCTTTGTTGTTGAAGTGTGCGGCGTCACCATGCCTAGATCAAAAGAGCTCTCTGAGGCCTTCAGAAAGAAGGTTATCGATGCCTACGAGTCTGGGAAGGGATTTAAAAAGATCTCCAAACAATTTGAAATCAATCATTCGACTGTCTGGAAGATCATCTACAACTGGAGAAGATTCCAAACAACTCCCAACTTGTTCAGGCCAGGCTGCCCCAGCAAGTTCAGCCCGAGAGCAGACGGCAAGATGCTGAAAGAAGTCTCGAAGAACCCCAGAATGTCATCACGGGACCTACAGGTAGCTCTTGCACTGTTGATGTCAAAGTGCACGAGTCTACCATTAGAAAGAGGCTGCACAAATTTGATCTACATGGGAGGTGTGCCAGGAGGAAACCTTTGCTGTCCAGAAAGAACATCAGGGCAAGACTAAAGTTTGCCAATGAACACTTAGGCAAAGACCCGCACTTCTGGAACAATGTGCTCTGAACAGATGAGTCAAAGGTAGAGCTATTTGGCCACAGTACCAGAAGACATGTTTGGCGAAATCCAAAGACAGCATTTGACCACAAGAATCTGATACCAACTGTAAAGCATGGTGGTGGAAATATTATGGTTTGGGGCAGCTTTGCTGCATCAGGGCCTGGGCAGCTCACCATCATAGAATCCACTATGAATTCTTCATTGTACCAGAGTGTGCTTGAGGATAATGTGAGGCCATCTGTCGGAAAGTCGAAGCTCAACCGAAGGTGGACCTTGCAACATGACAATGACCCTAAACATACCAGTAAATCCACCAAGGAATGGCTGAAAAGAAAGAAATGGAGGGTTCTGGAATGGCCAAGTCAAAGCCCGGATCTAAATTCCATCGAGATGTTGTGGGGGGATTTGAAACGAGCTGTGCATGCAAGAAACCCCTCAAACATCACACAGCTGAAAGAATTCTGCATGGAGGCGTGGGCAATAATTTCTCCCAGTCGATGTCAGAGACTGGTAGACAGTTATAAGAAATGCCTACTTGAGGTTGTTTCTGCCAAAGGGGGGCAATACCACCTGTTAGAGCCAAGGGTGTACTTACTTTTTTCACAAGCGAAATTTGCATTTATGTTTATTTAAATTATACAATGGACTACAAAATGTAAATGTTTCATGATATTTGTTATATTATAATCACCTTTATCTATCATTATTGTTGAAATGAAGATCAAATAGCTGTATGTTGAAATATGTCGAAAAAGTCAAAACTTTACATGGGGTGTACTTACTTTTTCACGTGACTAGATATAGGTGTAGGGCTATAGGCCTTCCTGCCAGCCCTCTATGTTCGTACTATTTATAGAAACGTATACATTGAAAAATAAAAAATTTAAAATAAAAAAATAATTTGTTACATAAAATATAGAATTTTTTTTCTTTAAAAAATAAAATTTAAAAAAATTAAAATAGAAAACTAGAACGGCACTCGGTAGTGCGCATACCTCCGTGAGGCTGAACAGTTTCGTTTTGTATCCCACTGATAGGCCGGATCTGGATTCGGACCTGAACCAAAATCTTATCGGCTTGTTCTTGTCACCAAACCAACTCATCCCCCAAGTTTAGTCAAACTCATCCATTACTTTTTGAAATATCATGTTATATATCGCTTTTCGCCCTATCTCTCAATGGGGAAGAATCACTTAAAATTAAATACTTCTCGTATTCATATTTAGATCTTCACCACAATCTAATAATTTCGTCCTTGTCACATACCCAACCTCTCCACCAAGTTTCGCCCAAATCCATCTTTAACTTTTTGAGATTTCCTGCTATGTATCGTTTTTGGCCATATCTCCCAATGGTGAAGAATCACTTTAAAAATTCTACTAGCCAGATCCGAATCCGGATATTCACCAAAATCTAATCATTTAGTCCTTGTGACACACAATCTGTCCACCAAGTTTCGTCCAAGTCCGTTCACAGCTTTTTGAGAGATCCTGCTATGTATCGTTTTTGGCCCTATTTCCAATTGGTGAAGAATCACTTAATAATTATACTAGCCGGATCCGGATCTTCACCAAAATCTAATCATTTCGTTTTTGTCACATACGCTGTAAAACATACGTGTCTGTAAAAGCATCATTTCACATCATCTTGAAGTCAAAGTGTAAAAGCTTCATTTCACATCATCTTGAAGTCAGAGTGTAAAAGCTTCATTTTACATCATCTTGAAGTCAGAGTGCAAAAGCCTCATTTCACATCATCTTGAAGTCAGAGTGTAAAAGCTTCATTTTACATCATCTTGAAGTCAGAGTGTAAAAGCTTCATTTCACATCATCTTGAAGTCAGAGTGTAAAAGCTTCATTTTACATCATCTTGAAGTCAGAGTGTAAAAGCTTCATTTTACATCATCTTGAAGTCAGAGTGTAAAAGCTTCATTTCACATCATCTTGAAGTCAGAGTGTAAAATCTTCATTTCACATCATCTTGAAGTCAGAGTGTAAAAGCCTCATTTCACATAATCTTGAAGTCAGAGTGTAAAAGCTTCATTTCACATAATCTTGAAGTCAGAGTGTAAAAGCTTCATTTCACATCATCTTGAAGTCAGAGTGTAAAAGCTTCATTTCACATCATCTCGAAGTCAGAGTGTAAAAGCTTCATTTCACATCATCTTGAAGTCAGAGTGGAAAAGCTTCATTTCACATCATCTTGAAGTCAGAGTGTAAAATCTTCATTTCACATCATCTTGAAGTCAGAGTGTAAAAGCTTCATTTCACATCATCTTGAAGTCAGAGTGTAAAAGCTTCAATTCACATCATCTTGAAGTCAGAGTGTAAAAGCATCATTTCACAGCATCTTGAAGTCAGAGTGCAAAAGCTTCATTTTACATCAACTTGAAGTCAGAGTGTAAAAGCTTCATTTTACATCATCTTGAAGTCAGAGTGTAAAAGCTTCATTTCACATCATCTTGAAGTCAGAGTGTAAAAGCATCATTTCACATCATCTTGAAGTCAGAGTGTAAAAGCTTCATTTTACATCATCTTGAAGTCAGAGTGTAAAAGCATCATTTCACATCATCTTGAAGTCAGAGTGCAAAAGCTTCATTTTACATCATCTTGAAGTCAGAGTGTAAAAGCATCATTTCACATCATCTTGAAGTCAGAGTGTAAAAGCTTCATTTTACATCATCTTGAAGTCAGAGTGTAAAAGCCTTATTTCACATAATCTTGAAGTCAGAGTGTAAAAGCTTCATTTCACATCATCTTGAAGTCAGAGTGTAAAAGCTTCATTTCACATCATCTTGAAGTCAGAGTGTAAAAGCTTCATTTCACATAATCTTGAAGTCAGAGTGTAAAAGCTTCATTTCACATCATCTTGAAGTCAGAGTGTAAAAGCTTCATTTCACATCATCTTGAAGTCAGAGTGTAAAAGCTTCATTTCACAGCATCTTGAAGTCAGAGTGTAAAAGCTTCATTTTACATCATCTTGAAGTCAGAGTGTAAAAGCCTCATTTCACATAATCTTGAAGTCAGAGTGTAAAAGCCTCATTTCACATCATCTTGAAGTCAGAGCGAAAAAACTTCATTTCACATCATCTTGAAGTCAGAGCGAAAAAACTTCATTTCACATCATCTTGAAGTCAGAGTGGAAAAGCTTCATTTCACATCATCTTGAAGTCAGAGTGGAAAAGCTTCATTTCACATCATCTTGAAGTCAGAGTGTAAAAGCTTCATTTTACATCATCTTGAAGTCAGAGTGTAAAAGCTTCATTTCACATAATCTTGAAGTCAGAGTGTAAAAGCTTCATTTCACATCATCTTGAAGTCAGAGTGTAAAAGCTTCATTTCACATCATCTTGAAGTCAGAGTGTAAAAGCTTCATTTCACATCATCTTGAAGTCAGAGTGTAAAAGCTTCATTTCACATCATCTTGAAGTCAGAGTGTAAAAGCTTCATTTCACATCATCTTGAAGTCAGAGTGTAAAAGCTTCATTTCACATCATCTCGAAGTCAGAGTGTAAAAGCTTCATTTCACATCATCTTGAAGTCAGAGTGTAAAAGCTTCAATTCACATCATCTTGAAGTCAGAGTGTAAAAGCTTCATTTCACATCATCTTGAAGTCAGAGTGTAAAAGCTTCATTTCACATCATCTTGAAGTCAGAGTGTAAAAGCTTCATTTCACATCATCTTGAAGTCAGAGTGTAAAAGCTTCATTTCACATCATCTTGAAGTCAGAGTGTAAAAGCTTCATTTCACATCATCTTGAAGTCAGAGTGTAAAAGCTTCATTTCACATCATCTTGAAGTCAGAGTGTAAAAGCTTCATTTCACATCATCTTGAAGTCAGAGTGTAAAAGCTTCATTTCACATCATCTTGAAGTCAGAGTGTAAAAGCTTGATTTCCCATCGCTCGCAGGCATCCTCAACCTCCCTCGCCATAACACATTACCTTACCCTGAGCCATGTTCTCTGAGAGAATTTCGCGAAATGATTTTTATTTCAGAGCACGTGACCACTATGGGGTCACGGTAAGTCGCGGTTCTTTGCGGTAAAGATGGATGAAATGTGGTGTAATGTGTTGTGTCAGGAATAACGGTGTCAACATGCTGGCTCCGTTTGCGATATAGCGAGCGGAGTTCCGATACCGTTGATCGTGCAGCGTTTGTTTTGATTCTCAGCCAACTTAATGGAAAAGTGTTGGAATCTCAAGGAAACGAAGTTTTTTTTTCTTTTTTTGGCATTTTGGATGCGCTTTCATTTTTTTTCTCTCTTCCTTGGGGTCTTGTCTATTTTCCACGCAGTTTCACAGTAGTTTCCCAAAGACATGACCTATTATTTCGTTTTTTGGGAGTTTGTAATAAAAGCCACTTGGTTTCCATGTCACAATTGCTGTGGAATTACTCAACGTGCTCGAATTTGTGCCAAATTCTTATACATATGTATAAATAGCCAAGCTACTGTAAGACAATTGATGGTGGAAGGTTAAGATATAGACAATGAGCTGGTAGAAAAAATATAATAATGGAGAGCTACGTAAGCGAACCTCTATGGCAATTGCATGTATATGTAAATCCATTCAAAATTTCACTTCCATTTCAAATTTCACAAAAAAAAAAAATTTCAAGTTTTCGCCATTCCCTTGGGAACAAAATTTCATGTTGTCATTTCAAATGTCCCTTCCATGATCCGCCATCTTGTCCCTTCCATGATCCGCCATCTTGCTCACGTGATCTTGCTTTGGTCTGGCACGACCGATAAATTATTTTCACCTGGTGATTAAAATCAATAAATTACAATACAGTATTGTACAGAACGGATTTTGAATTCGAAACCGCTCATCATTTACGCCAGCTATACCGGCTTCAGTTTTCCACTAGCTACACCGACTTCATTTAAGCCAGGTACGCCGATTTCAGTTTTCCGCCAGCTACACCGACTTCATTTAAGCCAGGTATACCGATTTCAGTTTTCCGCCAGCTACACCGACTTCATTTAAGCCAGGTATACCGATTTCAGTTTTCCACCATCTACACCGATTTCAGTTTCCCGCCAGCTACACCGACTTCATTTAAGCCAGGTACGCCGATTTCAGTTTTCCGCCAGCTACACCGACTTCATTTAAGCCAGGTATACCGATTTCAGTTTTCCGCCATCGACACAGACTTCAGTTTTCCGCCAGCTACACCGACTTCATTTAAGCCAAGTACACCGATTTAAGTTTTCCACCATCTACACCGAATTCAGTTTTCCGCCAGATACACCGCCTTCATTTAAGCCAGGTACACCGATTTCAGTACGTACTTGCCAGTCGGACCGACATGCCTGGTCCAGTCGACTAGAAGTCTAGACTATATAGCCTACAGTCGGTAAGTCCTGCATTCTATCCCAATCTATCCATTTAATAAAATTAATTTGAATTTTAAGTCAAAGCCCAAGAACAAACAACCTAGCCTAGCTAGGCCTAAGCCTACAGATGTTTGCGAGGGCTGCGTACTCGATCAACTGACCATTGTCGACGAAGCTCTCACTCTACGCAATGCGTATTTTCATATTATAATGTATAATAATAATAATGAATTAACATCAACGCAGGATGAGGCCTTTCAGCCCATGAAGCCTGTACAATGGCTGCCAACCTATGTTTAAATTCTGAGCATCAAGCAAGGAAGCATGTGTTAACTTATCCCTAGTCTCATATTGTCCCAATTCATATGAAAGGGTGACTTGGCTGGGACAATCCATTGGGACAATCGAAACATTACTTAATGTCATCCACTCTGACCAATTAATCGATAAATTTATTATTGATTCTCTCGTTTTCGTCATACCTGTCAGGCTACCCACCTGACGCCTTCTTACTTGATTTTTGTTTGTCTGTGAGCACGATATCTCAAAAGGTTGTGGACGAGTTATAATCAAACTTGGTGGACGAGTTGGTTAGGCGACAAGAACAAGCCGATTAGGTTTTGGTTCAGGTCCGAATCCAGATCTGACCTATTAGTGGTATACAAAAGGTAAAGTGTTCAGCCTAGCGGAGGTATGCTGTCTACCTGGTGCAGTTCTAGTTTTTGATGGTTTCCTGACTAATGGTCCATCTAAACATTTGAATACACTTGATGTTGTTATTAACAAGAAATTCCTTATTTACCGCCATCTTAATTTTTACCATACACATAAAAAGCAGCAAACGTGTGATTATGGACATTTTTCTTCTTTTAACACAAAAGCAAATTTCTTCAAACATCATGAATGTGCACACCTTGCTCTTCCTCAAATAAATTAAAATCACGGTAAAAAGTAAAAACCACCCTTGACATTTTATTGCACCCGTGCATCATTGTGCCATTTTCCTTTCTTAAACAAAAAAACTCAACAACATGGCTGACAGGATTGGGAAGATGTATCGCACTCACCTTTCACCTGTCTGGTGTGGGTGTGTCTCCAAGCGTGAGTATAACCCCTTTCGCAAGCAGATCATCGGATGTGACGTTTAATATGCTGGGAATACACCTGCCAACACTGTTGTTGGTGGGAGTTTTGAAGATCCTATGGTGTCTTTCTCAAAGAGTAGACCAATGGCACCCGGCCTAAATCTCAAACTACCGCCCTGGTAAACACCCCAGGCAGCCAATCGCTGATGGGATATTTGTTTAAAATCTTCATAAATTCCTAGCATCTGTCTGCAAGATGCACCGTGCGTTTCAGGGTCGGCCCAATTGCGCTACCTTACGAAGACTACTTCAGCAGCACCAGGTCCCTGGACCTGTAGATGGTGTGGGACTCGAACAACTCGTACAGATGAACTCCACCTCTGTTTATAATGCATTCTTTTCTTTTCTGTTATGCCTTGTGTTTAATTAAGTGCACATTGTAATTTTACGATTTATTTATCATGTTGTTGTTGTTATTTTGTGGTTGGCATTATCCTAATGTGGTGGGTTTTTTATATTATGTAATACCAGCAGGAGTACCCCCACATTGCCCGGTGATGTTCTAGTCCTGTTGGCATTTTGAAGAAATCAATTTGGGGTTTTTATTTTTTGTAGGTGCCTAAAACATTTCCCTACCTACACACAATAAGAAAAATTAATATTTAATACTAGCCGAAACCCGTGGAACATCCACGGAAGGGAGGATGTGGTGTATGGATAGAGTGTACCATTATGGATGGCATAGGGGATTTGCTTGTCCGAGTAAGAGTTAGGAAGAAAGATGAGAATGAAGAGTGCGTATATGAACAACGATCGCCGACACCGGCACAAATGCATGCTCTGGATTGTCCAATCAGCGGACGGCTTGCTTCGCCTTCGCCCAGCAGACGCCAATACGATGGCGTCGTAAGATGGCGTCGTATCGGATGCTTTTGGGCCCCAACGTCGGCTAATTCAGATTTTTCGAGTATGGCTGTATGTGATAAACAAAGAGCGCGGTTCGTAGATCGTAAATCCATTAGTGCCCTGGGCATCGGGTCACTGGGTGCGGCGTAAGAGGGATAACAAAGTCGAGTCCTTACGCTATTATTATATAGATGAGATTACACATACACACTCACTAATCTGGGACAATTTATTATTACCTTTCACATAGCTTCAAAGGCTCAGGCACCATAGTAGAACCACCTTTAGAGGCCATTTTTCTCTGCAGAGCAGGGTTTGGCCTTTTTCGGGTACCGTGGTCCCCTTTTTGAAGCAATGTTTTATGGCCGGATGCCCTTCCTGCCGCCAACCCTGTTAGTCGCCTCTTGCGACACACAGGGAATTACCAGTGAACTGGTACTCAATTTGCCGACCTCAGAAGGATGAACAGGCTGAGTCAACCCCCCTGGCGTTAATTCAGCAATCGACCGGGATTCGAACCCAGGATCCTAGGATCCCGAGCTGGCACCCGAACCGCTAAGCCAACACCAGGCACCATAGAGCGATTTTTTTAAATCCAAAAACAAAATCGAACTTTTGTTTTTTTCCAAATTTTTTCTTTTAGCTAAAAACACTCCCCCGACACTCACTCGAAGATCCGTTCAGCCATCCGAGAAAAATGGTGATACACAGACAGACAGACAAACGGCTCTCTTATTGTATAAATTCTAACATGTTATAGGGTTTTTACTATAACTCGTGAATCCATAAAAACCATTTAAGTTGATGTAGTTCTCGACAGCGAGAACAAATTCCAACATACATTTGTTTTCATGTATGTCTCCTCAAACTTGTTGCTTAACATTTATTACTCCCGCGAGGGAGTAATGCATTCGATCGTGTCCGTGTGTGTGTGTGTTCGTGTGTTTGTGAACAAGATATCTGGATAAGTTCTGAACGGATTTGGATGAAATTTGGTGGGATGATTGCCGTTGGGATAAGGAAGAATTGATTAGTTTTTGGTGAAGCTCAGGATATTATTCCGGATCCAGGGAATTTTTTGAAGGATTTTTTTTACAATTGGAAGATCGGGCTCATTTTTTTTTTAACATTATCTTCTATATATTCTATATTTAACATTGTGATATGAAAATAGTTTTCATATTTGTTGCAAATTTAGTTTAAACTCGTGGTTATGCGTTAGAGCATATTTTGTGTATTTTGTTAGCAGCATCGTCTTCAAGGTTTTTTTTCTTTCTAATAAAGACATATTCTGTGATTTTAAAACCACCAAAGTGTGTATTAGGTTTCCCCATGTCATAAAATGTATCGTTTGATACGTATAATGCTTTAAAACTGGTTTTTGGGGGGGTTTTTTTTTGCTGCATTAGAGATATCAACATTTACCTCAGCGAATGTCAATCGCGGTGTCAGTATTTGATGAACTTATAAAGACTTAGGTGATTTATACGTGTGACCAGCATGTGCACGGGATTCTTCCCAGAAGAATGAGTGGTCGCATTAGCTTGTACGACTTAAAATGAGCGAGTTTTGTTTTGACGTTTGGGCCAGTTTTACATGTTGTATCCCTAAGGAATGAAACAAACGTTTTCCTGGCTTACAATTTTATTTGAAGTCACACATGACTCAAAATACACTCACTTATATAGAATTGAACGCTGAATCCGAAAATGTAAGTGAAATTGCCTTGTTTTTTTATAACATTATCTTCTATATCTAAATATATATATCTGTGCAGTGTCTGTCTTGTGTTGTCTTGCCTTGTGTTATCACTGAACTACTCCCTCAAACTTTTGTGAAATCGTACTATTCCAACTTGACCCACGGCGGGAGTATGCGCCCTACTGAGTGGTGTTCTAGTTTGAGGCTTGTGTTTGTGTGTTTGTGTGTCTGTGTTGTCAGACTTACCGGTGGCTGTTCTATAAACCTGGAATGATGTATACAAAAAAGTATAATAATATAATTTTCATTCCTCCCACAGTTAAGTCCCCTCGACGAGCAGCAATGCTCCAACCACAGCCTCATGACCTGCCAGCCTGCCAAGGAATGCTGCACCACGCGCTCCCCACGCCTCACTTGCCCATATTTATTTGCTCAGCATTGTCTTCTTAAGCGGAGCAGACCTCGTAGAGCGCCCTCTCAGCCACTGTGTTAGCAAACAGCGCGGCAGGGCCCCAGCACGCGCCGCTGCAATGGAGACGCCCACGGCCGCGACCTGGGCTCTGTATTTATTGAAACTCACCCCAGGCAGCCAATCGCTGATGGAATATTTGTTTAAAATCCTTTTCAAATTCCTACCATCTGCCTGCAAGATGCGCCGTGCCTTTCAACCTTGGCCCGAGCGTGCTACCTTGACACTGGTAATAAACTCGTGGGATAATTGAAAAGCCTGTGTTGCGTGGAATCGCAGCAGGACGTTAAAAAATGAACAGGTGAATCTGACGTTGAAGATTTTTTTTTACCATTGACTCCTAATACGGAAAGGGACATGGGAACGATGAAATAGTCATTTAACGGTATCAATGAAACTATTTAAATTTGAACAACACACTCGGTGGTGTAATGAGGCTAAACGTAACAATAAAGGGGAACCCGAAATATATATATATTATATTATATATATATATATATATATATAAAGTTCAAAAAACATTTACTTCTTCATGCAGCTGCATGGTGTGTGTACATGTGTACACCATGTGTACACCATTTTCCCGGTGTGTACCCCGGTTTAGAATAGGTACACCGTATCCCTGCGCATCGTAAGAGGCGACTAAGGGTTGGTGTCAGGAAGGGCATCCGGCCATAAAAACATTGCCTCAAACAGGAAACCATGATTGTCATGGGGCCCACAAGGCTAACCCCCGCTCTAGTGGGAAAAATGGCTTTAAAACGATCATTCATTCATTTTCATGCAGCTCCATGACTCAAAATTGGCATCCCTTTATATGAACTTTTCTAGAGCATTACTTGGTTCCTCCTAAGAACACGAAGGTAATCCAGCATTCACACGAAATTTTTTGGATGTGCCCTTTTTTTGGATCTTACTTTCTTTGGGCTTTTCTATTGTTTGGCATTTTCTACAAGGTATGGATGGAATGTCCCTTCTTTTCTACAGTTTGCCACATGGCACATACCATATAATGGAGCCTTTTCTATGCCACTGGCATTTTCCCCAAGAAAAAAAACAGAAAAAAATAATATATATATATACATATATATATATATATATATACGTATATATATATATATATATATATATATATATATATATATATATATATATATATATATATATATATATATATATATATATATATATATATATATACATACATACAGGGTGGTCCAGAAAACCTGGGCACATTTTGAAGAACGATACCTGCAACAAACAGCTAAGTTTATTATTGTTCTTTCGTGCAAAACAAAACATGATTACTCGTAAATGGATGTGACCGCATCTACACGCACAGGCATCACATGATACACAACAGGGTGAGGTGCATCACGTGATATGGATCGGGGTGAGCTTCGCTCACTGCTGCATGCGTTTGTCTTTGCATTAGTTCAGTTCATTGTGAATTAGACGCCCTAATATGACGGAGGATATTGTGAGACAGAAAATTTGCACTGTACGCTTGTATTCTGTATCTGGAAATTCTGCTGAAGTTCACAGACAACTTGTCAATGAATGTGGCGCCGACGCAATTGACAGAAGACCCATCGGCAGAATAAACAAGCAGTTTGATGAAACCGGCAGCATTCTTCCAAAACAGTCACCAGGTAGGCCTCAAACTGTTTGAACTGAGGAAAGCTAAGCGGTCATTCAACAACAACTCAACAGTGACACCATTAAAACTCATCGTTTATCAAACGTCACCAACATAAGCCGATCATCAATTCAAAGAATACGAAAAGACCTTAATGCGAAACCAAACATACCCAGATTAATTCACCAAGTATCGGAGGATGATTTTGACAGGTGCGTTGAGGCACATGAGACATTGCTTGGGTTAATGGACAATGGACATGGACAATGATTTGCAGAACAGGATCTTGTGGTCAGATGAATCCAAGTTTCCTTTATCTGGTTGCCTGATATTGGCAGTAGACAACCCACGATTTACTGTTGAGCACAACGTTCAGTATCAAGCTAGTGTGTCCATCTGGGCAGGAATTTCTTCTGGAGGCATTGTTGGACCAATATTTTTCAATGAAAATGTGAATGCTGCAAATTTCCTTTTAATGTTGGAGCAGCATGTATTTCCACTCAATGATGGCCAAATGTGGATCATGCATAATGGTGCGCCTGCTCATTATGCAGCTAGTATACGCGAGCCCCTTGATTTGAACTTTACAGACAAATGGATTGACCGTTGTGGTCTGGTTGAATGGCCGCCGCAGTCTTGCGATTTAACATCCTGTGATTTCTTCCTTTGGGGTTTCCTCAAACACAAAGTGTATGCGAGGAATCCGACAACCCTTAGAGACTTGAAACAATTCATCCTTAATGAGACTTCTACCTTAATGACTGAAACATGCAGAACTGTGTATCAGAGTGTGTCAGAGTAGAGTTTTAACATTTGAACTGATCTGTTTCATGAATATTAGACTGCTTAGACTGTTTAACGAGTAATCATGTTTTGTTTTGCACCAAAGAACAATAATAAACTTCGTTGTTTGTTGCAGGTATCCTTCTTCAAAATGTGCCCAGGGATTCTGGACAACTGTGTGTGTGTGTGTGTGTGTGTGTGTGTTTGTGTGCAGTCACATGAAAAACTAAGTACACCCCCATGTAAAGTTTTGACTTTTTCAACATATTTCAACATACAGCTATTTGATCTTCATTTCAACAATATTGATAGATAAAGGTGATATAATATAAAAAATATCATGAAACATTTACATTTTGTAGTCTATTGTATAATTTAAATAAACATAAATGCAAATTTCGCATGTGGAAAAAGTAAGTACACCCTTGGCTCTAATAGGTGGTATTGCCCCCTTTGGCAGAAACAACCTCAAGAAGGCGTTTCTTATAACTGTCTACCAGTCTCTGCCATTCCTTGGTGGATTTACTGGTATGTTTAGGTTCATTTTCATGTTGCAAGGTCCACCTTCGATTGAGCTTCAACTTTCTGACAGATGGCCTCACATTATCCTCAAGCACCGTCTGGCACAATTAAGAATTCATAGTGGATTCTATGATGGTGAGCTGCCCAGGCCCTGATGCAGCAAAGCTGCCCCAAACCATAATATTTCCACCACCATGCTTTGCAGTTGGTATCAGGTTGTTGTGGTCAAATGCTGTCTTTCGTTTTCGCCAAACATGTCTTCTGGTACTGTGGCGAAATAGCTCTACCTTTGACTCATCTGTCCAGAGCACATTGTTCCAGAAGTGCTGTTCTTTGCCTAGGTGTTCATTGGCATACTTTAGTCTTGCCCTGATGTTCTTTCTGGACAGCAAAGGTTTCCTCCTGGCACACCTCCCATGTAGATCAAATTTGTGCAGCCTCTTTCTAATGGTAGACTCGTGCACTTTGACATCAACAGTGGCAAGAGCTATCTGTAGGTCCCGTGATGACATTCTGGGGTTCTTAGAGACTTCTTTCAGCATGTTGCGGTCTGCTCTCGGGCTGAACTTGCTGGGGCGGCCTGGCCTGAACAAGTTGGCAGTTGTTTGGAATCTTCTCCACTTGTAGATGATCTTCCGGACAGTCGAATGATTGATTTCAAATTGTTTGGAGATCTTTTTAAATCCCTTCCCAGACTCGTAGGCATCTATAACCTTCTTTCTGAAGGCCTCAGAGACCTCTTTTGATCTAGGCATCGTGACGCCGCACACTTCAACAACAAAGAGCAAACCAAACTAAATGTCTGAGGTTTAAATAAGACAGGTTCCTCCAAGAGCCTCTCTAACGATGTTCTAATCATTTGCACCTGAGCTGGTGCACCTGATTCTAATTTTACGTATTTGAAGAAGTGATAAATGTAGGGGTGTACTTACTTTTTCCACATGCGAAATTTGCAATTGTTTCTTTAAATTATACAATGGACTACAAAATGTAAATGTTTCATGATATTTGTTATACTAGGGCATGCCCGTACTATATATATATCTAAAATTATATCCCCCCCCTCTATTTACATGAAATGGTTTGGTCCAAAGCGAACGGCTTGCGAGTACGGTGACAATCCCCCCCCCCCCCCTCTATTTACATGAAATGGTTTGGTCCAAAGCGAACGGCTTGCGAGTACGGTGACAATCCCCCCCCTCTATTTACATGAAATGGTTTGGTCCAAAGCGAACGGCTTGCGGAGTTTGGTAAAGAAATCGCCAGAGCGTGCACAAACGCGCAGGGAAGCGAAAGAATCGCAAATTAGTTTTAATTAGTTTTAAAACATAGTTGAACGCCAACATAGTTTGCCAACGTGAAATAAATGAATACGCTCTCAAATGTGCCGTCCGAGGCAGAGTCTGTTCGGCACGTTCGGCACACGTGATAGCTCGCTGCTCTCTGATTGGTTGAATCGTTTTTTGGACATAGCTCGGTAACTACTTGTCCGATTAATATGAAACCTTGAAAAGGCACATCCTCGGGTCCCCAGCAATATACCTGGCAAGTTTAAAGTATATCGGACCCGTGGTTGTCAAGAAACAGCGGTCACAGACATACAGACATACATACATACATACATACATACATACATACATACACACAGAGATTACTGGAATTATAGATAGATTATATCACCTTTATCTATCAATATTGTTGAAAAGAAGATCAAATAGCTGTATGTTGAAATATGTTGAAAAAGTCAAAACTTTACATGGGGTGTACTTACTTTTTCACATGACTGTGTGTGTATGTATATATATATATATAATATATATATATATATATATATATATATATATATATATATATATATATATATATATATATATATGTCGGATTGAGACTTAGAACTTGGGACTCAAAAGACTCAGAGAAAAGGAGCAACGGATATATTTATTAGAACTCGATTACACAAGCTTGAGGACAGCAAAGGTTGCACTGAAACTCACAAGAAATGACCAACAGTACAGCAAGATGCTCTGAATTAAATCAATTAAACCTTGCTTTATATAAGGAATATCAGGGGTGGGGTTAGCTCACAAGATACAGAGATAGAATGGGCTCATTGGTCCCAGAATGGGCTCATCGGTCCCCCCACCATAGTCCCATCCTGTTGTTCAGTTAGTTAGAGGAAGCTCATCAAGGCCACTCATAGGTTAACTCAGATAAGGAGATGGTCAGCCATCTGTGGCAACCTGTTTACAACTTTCTGTATAGAACTTTGGTTGAGAAAGAACAAAGGGAGGGTGAATACTCATAAAGGTGTCAACATTCAGGATATTGGAAAAGTCATGAGGAGATAAGAACTGTAGCCAAGGCCAGCTGAGGAGAACTGAAAGATTGTGCCCACACAGGCTAAGAGCACACAGGAAAGAACTCCTTATTAGGATATTACACATCCTCAATGCACAAGAAAGGATTTAAAGTATTATAAAGAGTCCAGCAATAAGGCAAAACAGGACATATAATTGGTTATACTTGGTAATTGGTAAAGCAGCATAATAACAAAGGGGGAGGGGCATAATAGCTCCCTACATACCGCCCTTTTGGATCTAAGATACAAAGTTATCTACGAGCCAATCAAAGGCCTTTATTTCAAACAAAGCAGAAATAAAGAAAATCAGAAAAGCCATTCAACATATCACGCGAAGGCAGCCGGTGAGCATGTCCCGCACGCAAAGCACCACACAGTACCCAGTAGGATGATTCGCGTCTGTATGTGAGTATGCACTGTAAGGCCGTAGAAGCAGGGTGAACAAATGGCATAAAGGAAAAACCTCCAAGTGAGGCAAAACAGACAGTGTAAAAGATTCACTAAACATACCACACGGATGCCTCCCAGTGAGCATGTCTCGTACCCCGTACCGCACAGCGCACTCAGCAGGAAGATCCGTGGGCGTCTGGGTGCAAGTGGGTGTTAGTGGATGTATGATGTAAGTCGGGTGTAGATGGGTGTATGAGGTGAGACCGTAGAGACATGAAGATCGAATAGCGTGTCAAATCCCCAACGAAGACCTCTGGTTCCACCGGGGTCCACACCCAGGGAGATCTCCGACCCACCCTTGGTCCACAGAGGTGCGGCCGGACTCCTCCCCGACTGGAGCTCGCCCAGGCTTCCCCAGGAGAAATCCTTGGAAATCGTCAGCGCTCAATCGATATTCATGTTCATGAGGTCCCTTACATGCTGGTGATCTGGGGAAGACACAACATCGTCAGTATCAGGTGGCTCAAACCTATGGCCATAAAACAAAGCATAACGGATTTCAAAGGAGGGAGAGCAACTTCCTTTGGGTCAAAGTCGAGATCGTCCGAGGCGATGCTGCTTCCATCGCTGTTATCCATGGACGAATCTCCAAAACAATCAGATTCGGAACTCAGAGTATCTCCAATGTTGAGTTCCTCACCATCCAGGCTTGGGTGTGCAGTTGGGTCCAAATCCAGGATTGGGTCAGTGACGTTTGACCCGCTGCGAGCTTGTGAGACATAAAGGTGGGCTCGTGAAACATAAAGAGGCAAAGCTTGCATTGAAACATAAACATCGGTCGGGGGCCCTTGCATGTGGCCCCCATCATCACCGGTAACATCATCAGTAACATTATTCTCAGGTGGCGTAGGCTTGCGGCGTCGGCGGCCAGCAATAGTCATAGCCCTACACATCGAGAAGAAATGGGAAGAGTCCCTTAGGAACTCGTTGACGTCTGCATGCGACGCGTTGGGGCCCAGAGGAATCGGCCTTCTGGCAGCCTGAAATGCTTCAAGGTCTGCAAATGTGTAATCGACCTCATTATCAGTAATATCAATAATGGAAGAACAATCTTCGGAAGCGGAGATCTCATTGTTGCGGCCCAGTGACTCGTTCGGGTCGTCGTTCCAGGATCCGCGATCTGCAGTCACGTCGACGGCCGGAGTGTCATCTGGACCCACGGTCAGCTTGTCGGTCATCACCATGGCCTTTTCTGGTGTCGTCTTCAGTGTCCATCCTGTGGTAAACTTTCTCACACACGCAAGGACTAAAGCCTCGATTAGTACACAACAAACCACGATTCCAAGGACTATTGCCAAGGCGGTCAATATCTACTTTACTATCGTACCTGTCCATCCTTTGGTTGGCGGCTTTTCCTGCCGTCTCGTCCGCCCTTGCATTGCCCCGAGCAACGTCAGTGTCCACCCTTTGATGGCCGCGACATTTGATCACCGCAATAGCGCGGGGAAGCAAAATGCTTTGGAGTAGCCCTCCCAATTCTACCACGCGCACCACAGCCCATATCCACCACAATTTACCTGTACCCTCTACCTATTTTAAACTACTATCCACGGGTATTCGTGAAGGGGGTCCATCTTTCCCAACCACTCCCTTCGCACCAGCCACTCCCCGTTGTCCATAAACCTCTGAGACACACACACAACCTGTCCATTTCACAGTGAGGTGGGGTGCAGATCAATTCTGAAATAACAAAGAGGGTTTTGTCTGAAATTCGTCTCATGAAAACCCATCCAAGAGTCCAGTGTGACAGACAGACAGACACAGACACTGTGACACACAGAAAACCCCAGGTACACATTCAAACCAGCTTGTCCTCAGATCCACAAATGTTCACTTTCTCCCATTATAATCCCCTTATTCCATTCCCTGTGCAAATTAAACCGACAGTTCAACCCAAAGTCGCAGCACGAGTCAAGCCTGGTGTGGGAGTGGACCAGATAAGACTTTGGCTGAAATGTACGCTGGCCCGACCAAGCCTGTTTAAAGGAAATGCATGTTAAATGCAGTGAATTTTCTTCTACAAATGGCAAAATGAAATTGGACGTAGCTTTTTAAAGCACCTTTGACAATTTCCAGCTAATGTTAACCTTTAATTTAAACCAAATTGCAACTGAAGTTATTTTCCTGAACCCAGGAAGTTACATACAGTTACATACATCCCTGCTCATGCCACACAAGACAACAGGTGATCCACTTTCAACAGATACCACACTACACAGAAACCTTTGGCAATGCAACAACCGAACTTCCAAAAACAACAACAAAACATTTAATCCACCTCAATGGCTCACCTAGCAGCTCATTGTGTCCCGGTCTATCTCTTCTTGCATCTACACTGTTCACAGCAAGTCCAATTCATCCTTTAAGTCACATGTACCCAGAGTATATGAAACAACCACTCAAACTTAATCCAGCTGCGCATACCGTTTTCCCAAAAACTCACAGAGCAGTCCAAATCCAGACCAGTCATGCATTTACATGTAAATATTAGGTATAGTATCTAAAATTAAACAAATGGTCGACTTCCGGCTCACAGATGAAAAGCTTGTATCTTTAAGATTGATCTAAGCTTCCAACATTTCAAATCGTCACTTGAAACATCAGCTTATATCAAAAATACTTGCTCATTCCTGGAATCGCACGTTCAACCCTTTGTGTCATGACACAATATCTATTTAAATAACTATTTTCCATTTATACATTCATAGAAATGTTAGCGTCGGTCACAATCCACATGGATTGTAGCTGTCAGCGAGCGAGCCATCCATTCCATACAAGTTATTTCACACAACCATTCTCCATACACCTGGGTTTGCACACCTGTGCCCACACACTGACTCCAGGCTTCTTCATTCAATACAATGCACTCACCCCCACTCACAATACTCTGCTCAATAGACAATACTCTTCTACACACACACACAGCGTCATTTGATCTAACTACTCCCTTCTGAAACATGCGCTTTGCAGTCACCCCTTATATTATTGCGCTCCCCCATCACTACAATACTCGGAGCACACTGACGTCATCTCCCATTTTCCCCGTCCCATATGCACTAGACTATAGGAATTAAAATTAAAATTGAACATAAATCCACAACAACTTAAATCAACATAAAACCCAGCGGTTTTATCAACAGCCCAGCCACTTTCCTTGTTCGCTCTCCTTCTGTGGAACTGTAACCTTTGCCACTTTGTTGTCTTTTCTCTGCCAGTAATACAAACCGAAGCACACCTTTGTCTGCACATGTACTTTAACCATAATTATATGAGACCCAACACCAGGAGTGCTCCCTGGAGCTGCCATAACTCGCCTTCACACCCCATCCAACCACATATCTCACTCAACCTTGCCAAAATCCAATCTATTTACCTTTGTTGCACACAACATCTGTCCCCCATTGCCCATCAAAAGTGCCCACTCCACAACCCACAATTTTCTCAGGGTACACACCTGTCTTTACTGTCGAAATCCATGTTTCAGAAATATAACTCCATGGCCTGCTAGACAGCCAGACAGACACAACAATGAAACTATAACCTCCATTCTCCTTCCATGGTGAGTTTGTACCCCAATTTGTCTTGTCGATTTGTTCCATATTATTCCCATATTTTCCTATTCCCCTTCCAATGGAACGTAAATCATGGAAGTAAGTTACCAAAAGAACTCCCCTCCAGGCCAAAGGTGTGTATTTCACACCTCTACGGCATTTCACACCATGACATAATTTTAATCTTTCTCATTACACAGCTCATTGGCTCCCATGTCCTGTCAAGCCATGTGCAGCTTCACAATGTGCTACATCCTTCGGATGGACGTTAAAATCGACATTCCCGGCATGGATTTCAATATTTATCCAATAGCCAATGTTAAATTCAATCCCACCTGCCCAATAGCTATTATGAATCCCAATATCCCAATATAAATTGTTTCAACTCGACTTTCAACCAATTTTACCGCCAACAAACCACCATTAACCTACCTCCCCCTGTTATTTATTTATTTTTCGTAAATAAACAAATAAACAAGAAAATAACCTAGTCTGTTTATTGAAAATAAAAAGTTCCCATATGTCTTTCCCTGTAACACTCACCACGGGTGTGCACTCCCGCAAATACCCCCACTCGCGTGCTCCGATGTGCCCCCTCGCACACTTGCCACAACATAAAACTCCCATTTACTGGATTAAACCTTGGCCCTCCGTGAAATCACACCACAGACTTACGATCAGACAAACAGGCAGACACGTCTTTCCTCCATGACATCATACATTGGGACCTTGTCAGTCGGATCACAGGCCACAGGAGAAATACAAAAACCTCCAACCTACTCTCCAACACCGTTAGGTTGGAGAAAATATCCGAGTAAGTGTTTCTACGCCCCCTTAACTATTTCTAAGCTTTCTATGCAACCTTTTAAAACTCACAATAGTTCAATTTCAGCAAGATTTTCTTTACTATTTTCCCACGTCATTCATGCCTAATACACCTCACACATCCATACATACCGCACAAGTAGCCAATACCAATCAATACAAGAAACCCTTTCATGCGTCAATGACACATGGCACACACAATGGACACAAATACATACTTCAATGACAGACATCCATATATACATTTATTCATTCATTCATATACCAATGAGTCTCTCAGACGTCGCGCGAACACCGGATCGACTCCAACCATGCACCTCCAACAGCCACTCCCCTGCCAACCTAGGCAACGCATTTTAAATCATGCGTTTCCCTATACATTCTCCATACCACGTGACTGACAAGCCAGCTCGCATTTCAAACCACTGCGCACATTCAGCAGTGTGAACAGTCGCAAAAATTCACAGCACAACGACCTGAGTGGGTCGTGTACAACGCCTTATGTCTCAATCATTCAAAAGAAAGGGGATTCTTAGACCGGGGTGGAAAGGGTGCGTCGGGGTGAAAAGGGTGGGGCAGGGAGGGTGGTGTTGCCTGGAACCCCGGGACAGAGCTCAGGGCTGGGAGGGTAGGGGTTTGGTATCTGCCTGACCCTCCCACGGGGACTTGACTTTCAACGAGCGGCATCAGTCACTCGTTAGCCTGCCTCTCTATTTCCTTAACCGCTTCATCCTGCATTTTATTCACCTGTTTCCTCAGGCCCTTGAGTTTTAATACCTCACCGGCCAGGCTGGCCTGTTTCGATCTTGCCTGTCACTTCATCGCTTCTTCCTTCCACCAACCAAAGACTTTCCAATAGTCAGGTGGGAAGTGTTTCGTGTCCTGTTCTAACTTTTCTAATGCCCCATACAACACGTCCAATTTTTCCAGCGCAAAAGACCCTCCTTTGGGCCACGGTTCACCTAGATCCTTAGTCAGCGCAACCCATGACTTCCCTGGTCTCGCAGCATCATAGCCATACCTCCGAAACATGAAAAATGCTGGGGTATTTCTAAGAGGTTCACCTGCCTTTACAGTCTTATTACCCATCCAGTTCCCCATCCTAGGAAAATTTAGTTTACCGACGTAGCCTTGTACTCGTGAGGTTCGTCCGCCTCGCGTTCTACCTAACTCTGAAAGGCTCGTAGCCTTGTGTACCCGTGAGGTTCGCCCGCCTCGCGAAGTACGGCCTTCTACCTAACTCTGAGAGACCCGTAGCCTTGTACCCGTGAGGTTCGCCCGCCTCGCGAAGTACGGCCTTCTAACCTACCCTTACTGTACTCTCCTGGCGTCCTACGCCCTTATAATACTTCTAATCTTACTTATAATTCCGACGTCTCCCGGGTAGGCCTCGGATCGGGACACCGCCCTTATCCTTACCCTCACAACCCAGAGATCTATTACCCCTTAACCTCGGGCGCCCAACGTGGGCACCCCCCTTACGTAACGTTACCCTGACGAGTCCATAAACAGTCAGTTGCTCCGGGACCCAAGCGGTCCGTATTTAAATTTAGGTTCATGGATCAGGTTCGAGCAGGGAACGGAACAAACGGCATCCGAGCAAGAGAGTGGGTTACAATTTGGACTGACCCCCAGGCTATAAAGGAAAAAACAAAAGAAAAACCCACAGCTCACCTGACCCGGATCAATTGCTAGCTGGTCTCACCACTCACTTGCCTGGGACCGCGTCCCGGACTGCACAGACTGATCGACACCGCTGCCACCAGTTGTCGGATTGAGACTTAGAACTTGGGACTCAAAAGACTCAGAGAAAAGGAGCAACGGATATATTTATTAGAACTCGATTACACAAGCTTGAGGACAGCAAAGGTTGCACTGAAACTCACAAGAAATGACCAACAGTACAGCAAGATGCTCTGAATTAAATCAATTAAACCTTGCTTTATATAAGGAATATCAGGGGTGGGGTTAGCTCACAAGATACAGAGATAGAATGGGCTCATTGGTCCCAGAATGGGCTCATCGGTCCCCCCACCATAGTCCCATCCTGTTGTTCAGTTAGTTAGAGGAAGCTCATCAAGGCCACTCATAGGTTAACTCAGATAAGGAGATGGTCAGCCATCTGTGGCAACCTGTTTACAACTTTCTGTATAGAACTTTGGTTGAGAAAGAACAAAGGGAGGGTGAATACTCATAAAGGTGTCAACATTCAGGATATTGGAAAAGTCATGAGGAGATAAGAACTGTAGCCAAGGCCAGCTGAGGAGAACTGAAAGATTGTGCCCACACAGGCTAAGAGCACACAGGAAAGAACTCCTTATTAGGATATTACACATCCTCAATGCACAAGAAAGGATTTAAAGTATTATAAAGAGTCCAGCAATAAGGCAAAACAGGACATATAATTGGTTATACTTGGTAATTGGTAAAGCAGCATAATAACAAAGGGGGAGGGGCATAATAGCTCCCTACATATATATGTATATATATATATATGTATATATATATATATGTATATATATATATATGTATATATATATATATATGTATATATATATATATATGTATATATATATATATGTATATATATATATATGTGTATATATATATATGTATATATATATATATATGTATATATATATATATATATATATATATATGTATATGTATATATATATATATGTATATGTATATATATGTATATATATATATATATATGTATATATATATATATATATATGTATATATATATATATATATATATATATATATATATATATATATATATATACAGTGATCCCTCATTTATCGCGGGGGTTACGTTCCAGAACCCCCCGCGATAGACGAAAATCCGCGAAGTAGCGACCATATTTTTTTTTTTTTTATATATATATTTTAAAGCATTATGAACTCCCCACACTCTTATTAACCTTTCCCATACTCTTATAAACACTTCCTATACTCTTAAACACTTTTTACACTCTTAAACATACGTAATTTTAACAACATATAAAATTCTAATGGGTACTCACCATTGAAGATACTGTAGCTACCCATGGGTTCCCCAAGCAAGACCAGCATCAGAATCTCCTTGCTCCAGCCGGTGACGTCACCGGCGGGGATTCCCGGCGCGAGAGTGGCTGGTCACGTGACCGCTAAAGCGTGCCGCGCTTTGCGGGTATAATCAGCTACACCTGTTGATCACGTGACCACCGAAGCACGCCACGCTTGAGAGGCGTGGCTTTCGGTTTCTGGTTGTGCTTTATAATGCAGCCCGATAAATGGGCTTTTCAGTGTTCCCGAGTTGGTTTTGAGAATAAATATCTTCTCGGACGAGTTTGTGTCTTGCCCGTCATTTCGTCCGTATCAAGCAAGAGCCCCGGCTCTTCAATACTACAACTTGCGTGATGAAGATGATGATGAATTAGCTGTGCAGTACTGATGACGATGAAGGTGATGACGATGATGAATGTACTGGCGTTTTCCATACGCACGACTCTTTGTCTACCCTTCTACTGTACACTATGTGCAGTATTTTATTTCTTGTAATATGTTTTAAATACTGTATTTTTCTTATTTCTTTACGTTTTTTAATTTTTTAGGCTAGAAAATGCTTATTTTACCACAAAAATATTTAAAATAATAGTATATAAAAATACATTTATACCGCAAAATCCCGCGATATAGCGAAAAATCGGCGATATAATTTTACATATACTAGCGAGAAAAACCCGCGATGTACCGAAGCCGCGAAAAGTGAACCGCGATATAGCGAGGGATGACTGTATATATATACATATATATATAATATTGTTACGGGTCACGGACAAGATGTTACTTTGGGCCGAGCGGATGGTCAACCGCGACCGTTACAGGATCCCCGATTAGCCCGACTCCCCCCAACGTTGACCAAATCGCGCCACAGATATTCAATATGGAAACCTCTAAAATGACCGAAAGAGAAGGAAGAGAGAAGAAGACAGAGTTCGGAGGAATAACAGGATTTATTATACACACAAGCAAAAAGAAGGAGCGATCAAAGTTATTTACAAGCAATGGATGGAAGAAGCAGTCACACAGTGAATCGTTAGCTTATCTATGCAGTTTACTTAACCCCAGGACAACGATTAAGACAGACGACATTCACACTTACACAGGGGAAATTGCAGGCAGGAATGGCGGAGGTGGGTTACTGGAGAGGGAGGCAGGGTCAGGTCCCTGCAACCGGCAGGGCTGGAGGTAGCAGCTCCCACTCTTCGCGTTTTTGGCGGGAAAACCCTCGGTCGCGTCGATGCGGCTGATGCTGTGGACGTCACGCGCTGGCTCGGTCACACCTGCTCCTCTCCTGCTGGTGGAGCCGTCTCCCTCCTTCAGCGCGTCTCTCCAAAGCTTGTTTCATCTCTAAGTACCTCTCCTTTTTGGAGCGTCTCTCATCTCTCATCTCACAGCTCATCTCACAGCTCATCTCTCATCTCATCTGCCGAAGCAGTCCCTTCCAGTCGCTTTTATTACTCGGGTCGGAATCAAGCCGCCGGCTGCGAGGGCACGCCTACCGGGTCGCTCACCACGGTGCTGGTTGGCTGTTAGGGCTGTCCGATTCCCCCTTTGATCATGACGACGTGCCACGCCCGTGAGTTGGCGGCTCCTACCCCCCTCTTCTCCGAGATTAGCACATGGGTAATGGCGGCTTGCGGGATTGAACACCACTCGCACCGCTTTTGAAAGGAACTTTGGAGAGCGGAGATGATTGGGGAAATTGAAAGGGGCCTACGCTTATTTCGTTCGATGCAATGCAGAGTCAATCTAGTGGGAAACACATATTTAGCATACATAGAATAAGGAAATAAGCTATTTAAAAAGATATATCGTGGCCTATGTGTAAGTTTCATGGAATTAACTAGGGGGACGTCCTTCGACCTTATTTACTCTACGAGGGTTAGTTAAAACACAGCAAACCAGTTCTCACATTCTTTAGACTTTCCAAATTCGTTACACTGCACCCTCCTTTCTTCAGGGCCGTACCCGGGCCTACAACTTTAATTTAGTGTGACACGTAGGTGTAGTTCCCTCTACTTTTAACCTGACCCTGAGTGTGACGATTTTAAAACACAAATAAGTATGTCCCCCTATTGCATTGCACCCTGTCTAACAGACTCAAGCCCACAGCTAACCAAATTACGGAATTGTTCTCAAACTATACATTTACGGTGGGGAGCATTATTTACAGTGACGTTATTTCTTATTTACAACGCAACCCAGGACCTGTGTTTTTTTCCTTTTTTTAGGGAACAAGAAAAAGAAATTCCTGTTGGGAGGGAGGAGACAGCATGCATTGCATCGATGCACCAGTACCAATACCACCAAAGCACCCAAAAGCACCACAAAGCACCAAAAGCACCACTCGGTGCACAGCCACCACTGTTCATAATAAACACAACAAAACAACTGGTGGTGGTCTTCTCTTTTTCTGCTGGGCCGATGTTCTTCCCGACGTCTTCTGGCTTCATGCGGCCTACTTGGAAATAATAAAAAGCACAACTTGTGTTCATTTTTTATTTAGGGCCTCAGGGGCCAACTAAGGGTGGTCCACCTGTTTGGCATAGGTGCCACCTTACCGAGGTCCGCAAGCAAGATTCCCTGGCCACTATGGCCGGTCTCCAACAGAGGTGCCCTGCCCCAGAACCTGGGGTCCATCAAGTGGTACTTGGCCGCAGAACAGCGGTCCATAAAGTGGTACATCAACGCAATGCATGCTGGTTCTGAGAATCTCGTGCGCACAATGGCCACCTCACGCACGCTCCCCTCGGCACCCAATGGCGCACAGGTCCTCAAGTGGGAGACAAAAGGGGGGAAGACAAATGAGCGAGGGGTAAGGTCACAAGGGTACACGTCAATAAAGGCAATGCAGGGTGAAGTGCGTACGGAGAGCGAAGTGAGAAAAACTCGTCCTACCGTACGTCACCCCCCCCCCCCCCCCCTGTCACCTACACTACCCTTGCCCTTACCCCATATTTACAACAATTTACACCTTTACAAATTCGTCACTACGTCTTATCTTCCCCATCTTTCCCTTCTACACCAAATTCGTCTCCAATCCCCCTAACCAAAATTTGCCATCATCAATTCATCATCAATCCTCATAAGGAGGGAGAGATGGAACATCAAGCACAAGGTCACACCCACGTCATGATGCGTCTCACATTCCAAACATCTGCATCATAAAAAATAATCAAACAACCTGGCATGGTGTGGAGTACCTGTCACCTCAGGTGAGTGGATGCAGATGGTGCGAGGAGACTTCATCCTAACTATCCTCTAAATGACATTAACACACTTTACACTACCCGGGGTCTCTCCCTGCAAATACATTGGCCAACTTACACTATGGGTTCTAAAAACCAAATTCCCATTGACCAAACTGTGGTGCTTCTCAATTTGGGGTCTCACTCCCCCGATTCATCTTCCGGTGCCCTTGCACAATTTCTGGGCTGTGACGTGTAGCTCTCCCAGCAGGTCTACCCACCTGCACACCTCCACCACTGCAGTTGCCACCCGAGCTTACCTAGCTCCTTAACCTAACCTATCTACTGGGGAAGGCCCCTCCTGGCTCTGTCACCCCCTGGTGCCCTCTGGCACTGGGCTACCCGGGTCCGTCCTCCGGATCCTCAGGCCCCATCCACAACTACTACCGGCTCCCAGAGCCCACCTGCGGCCTCACCTGGCCAACATCCTCACAGTGGTGGAGTGCCCAAACCAACTACACACACTAACAGGCTACACGCCCAGCCATTTCCACAACACTAATGCACCCATCCAATCACGATTCTTCCACCCGCACCGCAGATGCCAATATCCAACCACAATTTACCTATACCCTCTACCTAACACTTACACTACCCGCCCCGGGCATTCGTGATGGGGGTCCATCCTTCCCCCATTCACACCTTCGCACCATCCACTCCACTACACCACTTCCACCATACTCACTCCACAACCATCCATTCCAATACTCCAGATATTCCACACTACCATTTGTTCCACATAGCCACATACACCTGTTGTTGCACACCTGTGCAATCACCTGGTGCCACCTGCACCCTCCTTCCTTCCTGGACCATTTGGTCATCACAATACACATCACCTTCTCTCCCTCATACACTGCTCCACACACCTGTTCAGTTGCACACCTGTGCAATCACACCTGTTCAATCACACCTGTTCAATCCTCACACACACGGCATCATCTCAGCTGCCTACTCCCCTCTGAAACTTGCGCTTCCCAGTCGCCCCTTTAAACTAAGCACATACCACGTCATTATCATCCACTCTAATCTACCTGCGTCCCCACTACAGGTATCAGTCACTACCTAACCTTAACGTCACCTAAGGTCATCTTCGTTAGATCCCTACACACAATATCCTAACCCACCCGGGCTAGTTTTCACTGCCATCAACCCCATAAACCTAGTGCTCCTTTGCCCCCCCGTGAGGGATGGCAGAGTTGCTATCCCATCACGTGGGGCATCCCTTACTACTATCCCCCCAGTCCTCTGACGCTACGAGCCCCTGTCCCAAGAGGTACTGGGTCCTGCCTCGGCCTCTAGAGCCGAGGCGATCCATGAGGGCACCTGCTCACCGGCATAAGGTCTTATCCGGTCGGCATGGACGATCCGAGGGAGGGCCCGTGGCCCCATTTTGATCTTAATGACCACGTCACAGATTTGCGACAGGACGACTCCCGGGCCTTGCCAGGGGGAGGTGAGTTTTGGGCACCTGCCCTTCCGTCTCCGGGGATTAAAGAACCAAATCTTCATCCCCGGAGCGTATTGACTCCCCTGGCTCCGGTCGTCGTACCTGCGCTTCATCTTGGCCCCCGCCAGATGGAGCTGGCGGCGGGCGAAGGCATGGACCCTCTCCATGCCTTCCTCCAGGTGACGTGCGTAACCCTCCCTCGGCGGTGTATCCGTGGTATCTGGCACGGGACCGCATAGCAAGTCGGCGGGAGCCCGTAACTCCCGCCCATACATAAGCAACGCTGGACTGCATGCGGTGGCCCCGTGCTGGCTAGTTCGGTCGGCCATCAACAAGTACGGGAGATGTTCGTCCCAGTCATCCTGACGGGTGGTGGTGAACAATGCTAGTTGTTGTATCAATGTTCTGTTGAACCGTTCCACCATCCCGTCAGATTGTGGCCGCAAGGGCGTGGTTCTTGTTTTCCGAATTGACAGGAGTCTGCACACATCTTTTAGTAATTGGCTCTCAAAATTTCGTCCCTGATCGGTGTGCAGCTCCTGTGGAATCCCGTGCCGACATACAAATCCTTCCACGAAGGCCTGTGCTACCACCCCTGCTTCTTGGTTGGGGAGGGCATAGGCCTCCGGCCACTTGGTGAAATAGTCCATCACAACGAGGATATACTTATTACCTTGGCGGGTGCGGGGCAGCGGTCCTAGAATATCCATAGCCACCCGCTCAAGGGGGGCCCCCACCTGATGTAATTGAAGGGGGGCCCTCATCCTCCGTGCTGGTCCCTTTTTGGCAGAACAGGCGTCGCATCTCCGACACCAGTCCTGTATGTCGCGCCCCATATTCACCCAATAGAACCTCCGGCGGACCCGAGATATTGTCTTTGTTCTGCCCAAATGGCCGCCGGAGCGGGTACCATGCACCTGTTGCAATATGACGTTCTTAAATTTGTCAGGGACTATCACCAGCCAGGAACTTCTATCAGAGGGAACCTCCACCCACTTGCGATACAAGATGTTGCCTTTCAACTCCAGGGTCTGCCACTGAGCCCGAGTAAGTGCACTTTGTTTGCCAGAGAGGTGGCCTATCTAGGTCACGTGATCGGCCGCGAGGGGGTAAAAACGGACCCAGACAAAATTAAAGCGGTAGAGGAGTAGCCCGCACCACGTACCATCAACGAGGTGCGGGGATTTTTGGGACTCTGCTCCTACTACTGGCGCTTTGTGGTGAAATTTGCGGAGTTGGCCCATCCCCTCCACCGGCTTACGGAGAAGGGGACGCGATTTAATTGGACACGGGAGTGCCACGAGGCCTTCCAAAAATTGAAGGGGTGTTTAACATCCGCACCCCTTCTAGCTTACCCCACTAGCGACGGGACATTTACCCTGGACACGGATACGAGCCAGGAAGGATTGGGCGCAGTTTTGTCCCAGACACAGGAGGGCGTGGAGAGAGTGATTGGTTATTATAGTCGGGCCTTAAGTAGGCCCGAGCGAAATTATTGTGTCACTCGCAAAGAGTTATTGGCTATGCTGGCTGCCATGAACCATGAACCATTTCCACCCGTACCTGTACGGGCGGAAATTTTCGGTTCGAACTGACCATTCCTTCTTGCAATGGCTCCTTCGGTTCAAGGAACCGGAGGGCCAAATTGCAAGGTGGTTGGAAAAGTTGCAGCAGTACGATTTTAATGTGACCCATAGGGCCGGGAAGGCCCATGGTAATGCAGACGCACTCTCTCGGCGTCCTTGTCTGGGGGAAAACTGTAAATTTTGTGCGAGACACGAGGAGAGGGAGCAATTGGGCGATTCTGCCCCGATTCTCGTCGTCCGGGCAACCCGGGTGAGAGGGCCAATTTTGCCACTAACCGCGGACGAGGAATTTGGAGAGTTGGCTTGGAGCACGGCCCAGCAGGAGGATCCTGTTCTGGGGCCGGTGTTCCAATGGGTCAACTCCTGACACCTGACATTTATACAATATATACACGGATTATATATATAATATGACATCGTTACAATATATACACATACATATGCATATACATACATATATATATATATATATATATATATATATATATATATATATATATATATATATATATATATATATATATATATATATATATATATATATATAGATATATATAGATATATATATATTGTTACGGACACGACTTAGATGTTATGATGGGCCGAGCGGAATGGCCGCCGTGTTCGCACAAGTTACCCGATTATACTCGAACGTTGGCCGAGTCGCGCTACGCTAGATCAATGAAGGAAAGGACACAACGGCTAGGTTAAATGACACGACACCAGGGGTACAGTTCTCAAGGCCTCCGGAGGAGGTTATATTAGTTCGGAACGTTTAGATTACAGGGATGAGAGAGACAGCATAGAAAGATAGGCACTTAATTACGGTCTTATAGTAGCCCCGACAGACGACAGATAAACGGGACAAGACTGACTCACTCGGGGATTGATGGCAAGGAAAGGCAGGTAGTCGATGGCTCAAGGTGCACTCTTGGCTCAGGGACAGGATACAGTACGGTCCAGTAGATGCAGGGAGGTGTCACAGCGCTCGGAGGTGGCGACTGGTCCTTTCCACTTCAAGCTCGGGGCGCATCTCCCTTCACGTCCGGTAAGTGGCTGCGTATATCCGGCGGGGAGTGACACGCCCTCGGCTCGTTAGCTCCGCCCCAGATGGAATCGGCCCGTTGCTTCTCATTGGGTGCGGGGGGGTTACCGGGCTCCGCCCTTGACGAGGAGCTGACAGCCAGCCCCTTCGTGGTAACCCCGTAACCTGGAGCACATGGGCCATGGCTGCTAACCGAGCCGGAGTGAGGACGCCCACTCCCCGCACCGCGGCCGCGCCGCCCCCGCTTTGGTTGTAGTTGTTGTTGTTCCATGAGATGATGGGAGGATGCGGAGATGAGGTTGGGGGGGAGGTATTGGGAGGTCCTAAACTCACTACTGGTGCCATACAATCACATTCTGGTGCAACGAAGAGTCAGAATTAATGGAAACGAGTCCTTAACTGACATAGACTAAGAATAACGAGCAAGATGTCCGAAAGTTGTCTACGTGAGATGCGGTGGACCTGGGCACGACATTTAATGGGGGAAAAAGGGGAAGGTCGGTTCTATAGAGTGTTGTTTACAGGCAATGGGACTAGGGAATGGGGGATTGGGGATAGTTGGGGGGTATTGGGGAAATAGGGGAATATTTACAAGCGGATATGGAGGCCAAATCCCATATCCGCAACATTGCACCCTTCTCTACCCTCGGGGCGACCCGACCCGATAAATGTTTACCTATTTTAGTGTGGCACTCAGATGTAGTTCCCTCTACTATTAACTCTACCCTGAGTGCGACAGTTTTACAGATATTCACAAATGAGTAAATATGTCCCCCTGCGACGTTGCACCCTTCTCCTCACAGAAACACACCCACAGGATAACCGAATCGCGGAAAGAATTCGCAAACTAAACATACAGCCGGTAGGGAGCATTATTTACACAAGACTACGCTGATATTTACACTACGATCCAGGACCTGTTTTTGGAGGAACACATGCAGATGTTATGCATAGAGAGAGCACGCATGCCAGCATCGATACACCAACCCACGAGTGCTCTGTGGCCTTACGGCCTTTAATAATGTGCAGAGCACCCCTTCCAAGCACCAAAAGCACCACCCCATCATGTACAGTCAGCACCATTGTTCATTAAAATAAAAACAACAACCCCTAACCCTGCAGGTGTCTCTTGCTCTTCGTGTGGTGCACTTGGCCTTCTGGCTTCTTTCAAAAATAAAGAAAGGCGCCAACCGCGTCCATTTCTGTATTGTGGTGTCAGGGGCCAACTATTAGTGGTTCACCTGTATGGCATAGGTGCCACGTTGACCCATAGGTCCATCCACGGGTGGTGCTTGGCCGCAAAAGAACTGCGGTCCATTGTGGGTGGCCACCAAAATTGCGGTCCATATGGTGTATCGATCCAGGCAGCAAGCAGCGAAAGTGCAGGCCCACAACTGCGGAGCCAGCACCTCTCTCTCCTCTCTCTCTGCCCCAAAGCCAGATCCTCGGAGGTGGGAGACAAAAGAAGAAGACAAGTGAGTAAGGTGGTAAGGGCGCAAAAGTGCACGCAATACAAGGTGATGCACACTGGGGGCACATGGGAACCAGGTGAGACAGGTACATTCCTACCGTACGCCCCCCCCCCCCACCAGATAACCTACATGGCCCCTCCCTTACCCCTTACTGTATCCACAAAACACAACACTACCCATAAACATCTACTTTACCAATCAACAAACGTCCCTACTGTCTTCCCCGTTCCTCCCATAAACCAAATTCGTCTTCTCTCCCTCCTAACCAATCAAATTTGCCATTTTCAACTCTCATCAAAATTTGCCATCTCCAACTCAACATCATAATTTGCCATCACCAATTCATCATCAGTCCCTCCTAAGGAGGGAGAGATGGAATCACCCCAATGTCTCATCCACGTCGTGATGCGTCTCACAAATCCAACAGCAATTCTCCTTCCTGCAACACAAACAAAGAAAACACAGGTGTGGAGTCATCATCATCACCTCAGGTAAGTGGCTGCGTATGGTGCGACAGGTTCATCAATCCTAACTATTTCCTAAATGACTTTAACAACTTTACATTACCCGGGGTCTTTCTCCTGCCAAACCATTGGCCCTCTTACACTATGGGTTCTAAAAACCAATTCCCATTGACCAAACTGTGGTGCTTTTCAATTTGGGGTCTCACTCCCCCGATTCATCTCCCGGTGCCCTCGCACAATTTCTGGGCCGCGACGTGTACCTCTCCCAGCGGGTCAACCCACCTGCACACCTCCACCACTGCAGTTGCCTCCGAGCTTACCTGCTCCTTACCCTAACCTAACTACCTGGGGAAGGCCCTCTGGCGCTCTCCCCACTCGGTGCCCTCTCTGGCACTGGGCTACCCGGGTCCGTCCTCCAGATCCTCGGGCCCCATCCACAACTACCGGCTCCCAGAGCCCACCTGCGGCCTCACCTGGCCGACATCCTCACAGTGGTGGAGTGCCCAACCAACTACACACACTAACAGGCTACACGCCCAGCCATTTCCACAACACTAATGCACCCATCCACAATACCATTCTGCAACCGCACCACAAATGCCAATATCCAACCACAATTTACCTATACCCTCTACCTAACACTTACACTACCCGCCCCGGGTACTCGTGAAAGGGGTCCACTCTTCCCCCATTCACACCTTCGCACCATGCACACCACTCCGTACCACTTACTCCAACTCTCTCCACACACCTTTACTTGCACACCTGTGCTCTCACACCTGGTGCCACCTGCACCCTTCTCTCCCCAAGCGCATTCGCGCTGATCCACAACACTTACTACTCATACACTGCTCCACACACCTGTCCAGTTGCACACCTGTGCAATCACACCTGTTCAATCCTCACACACACGGCATCATCTCATCTAACTACTCCCCTCTGAAACTTGCGCTTCCCAGTCGTCCCTTTAAACTATTGCGCTCCCTCGTCATTATCATCCACTCTAATCTACCTGCGTCCCCACTACAGGTATCAGTCACTAACTAAACTTAACGTTACCTAATGTCATCTTCGCTAGATCCCTACCAATATCCTAACCCACCCGGGCTAGTTTTCACCGCCATACACCCCATAATCTATTGCTCCTTTGCCCCACTATGGGAAGGGTGGCAGGGATGCCACCCTTACCCACCGGGCCCATCGCTCACTACCAATTTTGCACATCAAATTTCAACAAATCAAAAATTTGCCAATCACTACTCATCATCTGCCAATCACTACTGCCAATCCTTTGCCAATCATCAAATTTTGTTTTTCTCTAATTTTGGGGCCAAAACACTAACCTCATCACCCAGTCTACTCACTAATGCCTCTCGGTGCGCCAATTCCTGTCCAAAGCCCGGCTTCGTAAAGCCAAGCCATGAATGCGGGTTGTTCTGTGCCAGCGGCTGGATGCGTCCGGCACTCGGTGCAGGGACGGGGGCTTACCCGGGCCGAGATCCCACGCACCATCTCGGCGTGGAGCCATCCAATGTCCCGATCTCGACCTGCCGGACTGCCTCAACAAAAAGTGGTCGCCATGACGACCCTTTCTATCGGGCTGCCCGCTCCGCCTAGTGGAGCACGGACGCGGCCGTTCCACGCGAGGCCCGGCACGCACCGAGGGCCCGATTCGGCTATAAGTCGTTCTACCCGCTGCTCCGTTTAACGTCGATGCTTCACCTGCATGCTTACACCCCGCAGCCCGTTCCTTGCTCACACATCCAGCCGTTCCCATGCTCCTCGTACCTTTCCTTACACACCCAGGTACCCTCATTCCACTCACAGCCTTGGTCACACACCTGACCACCGAACACTTTGGCACACATTCGTTGGTCGCACACCTCACCAACACACCTCTTTGCGCCCCCTCCTCTGTGACAATCACAGGTGTGCTCTCATTCGCACACCCAACCACGTGCCTCACCACCAACTCCAGCGTGCATTCCCACTCACGCTCTACCATTCCAGGTGTGCATCCTTCCATCCCAGGTGTACATCCTCGCTCACCTGTCACAACTAACTCCCTCTCCTTGTCACTCTCACTACTCTCACCTCCATTCTTGACAGCGCACTCACCCTTACTCTTGACAGCGCACTCTTTCCTCATGCACCTGTCCGTCACACACCTTTCTCGCGCACACTCTCCCGTTACACCCTCTGTAACACTCACCACAGGTGTGCATTCTTCCTTGCCTTTGACAGCGCACTCTTTCCCCATGCACCTGTCCGTCACACACCTTTCTCGCGCACACTCTTGCGCACACTCTCCCGTCACACCCTCTGTAACACTCACCACACCGCGCTTCCATGTGCTCCCTCGCACACGCGCTACGACCGACTCATTCTCGCCAGCACCCTCACTCCTTGGCACGCACTTTTTCCTCATACACCCCAGAGTCGGACTTTCTCGCACACCTCCTTTTTCGCACACCAGACCTGTCGCACACTTCACCAACGGCCTCTCACGAACACCCGGGTCCATCTCGACCCCCAAGCTTCTTAAATCCCCTGGCGCATCATACGCACGACCATATTGGTCACCACTTACACCGGGTCCTCTTCCTCTTCGCTTCTCCTCCATCACCTGCGAATCCCTCATCCGGTTAATGAGCACATCATCACGATCCAAACACAGACTTTGGACCAATTCTTTTACCTCCTCTTTTATCTCTTTCTTATCCCCTCTCCGTCGCTTCTTAATTTCGCTCATCCCTTCTTCCACTTCTTCTAATTTCTGCTTCACCTCTTTTATGTCCCGGTACGTCTCCTCAAGCTCATCCTCTAAGGCTACCTTGACCGTTTCCATGTGCGTCCTCACCTGCCGGTCCTTCGTCTCCATTACCTCTATCACCTCGTCCAACCTCGTTGTCAGTCCCTCACGTACCATCTGACATTCCCTCTTCGTCGCTACCAAGTCATTTTTTAGGTCATTTTGTGTCGCTTTTAACCCTCCTATTACCGCAGTGTTCCTTTGTACCTGCTCCACTAACTCCGTCTGTCCCACCGTCAGCTGCTCCACCTCCTGCGTCAGGTCCTCTATGCCCCCTTGTAACTTTACAGTCCCCTTTCTCACCTCCTTCTCCATGTGCTCCTTACAGTGCCTCACCTCCTTGCGCACTCCTCCGACCTCCTCACTCACTCCTCTTCTGATCTCCTCTCCCATCACTTGCATCTCCTGCCCAGATGCCACCCTCATCTGCTCCATTTCCTCCCTGTGAGCATCCAGTTTGGTCTCTACCCCCATTCTGACCCCCTCTATCTGCTGCCCCATTTGTTTAACTTCCCTTTCCGCTTGGTCCCTCATGTCCCTCAATTTGCCTTCCATCCTGTTTTCTAACCCCTCTAACCCCTTTTGCATCCCTTCCATTTGATTCTCTTGAGCGGCCATTCTGTTTTCTACCCCCATTAACCCATTTTTCACCTCTTTTATTCCGTTGTCTAACCCCTCACCGGTACCCCTCGCTTCGTCCCTCATTGCCCCCATTTGGCCCTCTAATCGCTCACTATCAGCCCTCATTCCCACAATTTGGTTTCCCAACCGCTCACCCAATCGCTCAATTTGGCTCCCCATACTCATCTGTACAGCTGCCTGTAGCTGCGCAATGAGGGCCTGCATGTCAATCGGCTGCATGTTAAAGCCCGTTGATACAGCGGGCTCGGCTACCGCGCGCTCTTGCGAGGCGCCATTTTGCGCGCCCGCAACGTCGGGCGCAACGACGCTATTTTGTGCGTCTGCTACCCTCACTGCTTCGCTCTCCTCTTGTCCCTCATTTTGGTCCTGGATCGACCCTGCCTCACTCTCCTCTACCGGACCCCAGCCGACTTGGTCTGCCATAGCGCGACTTTCAAAATTCGGGTTTTTATATTTTGTAAAACACAATCAAATTTCGCCGTTATAATTTCGAGCGCGTAAAACGCGCTCCGGATCGAATCTCACTCCTCGACACCAATTGTTACGGACACGACTTAGATGTTATGATGGGCCGAGCGGAATGGCCGCCGTGTTCGCACAAGTTACCCGATTATACTCGAACGTTGGCCGAGTCGCGCTACGCTAGATCAATGAAGGAAAGGACACAACGGCTAGGTTAAATGACACGACACCAGGGGTACAGTTCTCAAGGCCTCCGGAGGAGGTTATATTAGTTCGGAACGTTTAGATTACAGGGATGAGAGAGACAGCATAGAAAGATAGGCACTTAATTACGGTCTTATAGTAGCCCCGACAGACGACAGATAAACGGGACAAGACTGACTCACACGGGGATTGATGGCAAGGAAAGGCAGGTAGTCGATGGCTCAAGGTGCACTTTTGGCTCAGGGACAGGATACAGTACGGTCCAGTAGATGCAGGGAGGTGTCACAGCGCTCGGAGGTGGCGACTGGTCCTTTCCACTTCAAGCTCGGGGCGCATCTCCCTTCACGTCCGGTAAGTGGCTGCGTATATCCGGCGGGGAGTGACACGCCCTCGGCTCGTTAGCTCCGCCCCAGATAGAATCGGCCCGTTGCTTCTCATTGGGTGCGGGGGGGTTACCGGGCTCCGCCCTTGACGAGGAGCTGACAGCCAGCCCCTTCGTGGTAACCCCGTAACCTGGAGCACATGGGCCATGGCGGCTAACCGAGCCGGAGTGAGGACGCCCACTCCCCGCACCGCGGCCGCGCCGCCCCCGCTTTGATTGTAGTTGTTGTTGTTCCATGAGATGATGGGAGGATGCGGAGATGAGGTTGGGGGGGAGGTATTGGGAGGTCCTAAACTCACTACTGGTGCCATACAATCACATTCTGGTGCAACGAAGAGTCAGAATTAATGGAAACGAGTCCTTAACTGACATAGACTAAGAATAACTAGCAAGATGTCCGAAAGTTGTCTACGTGAGATGCGGTGGACCTGGGCACGACATTTAATGGGGGAAAAGGGGGAAGGTCGGTTCTATAGAGTGTTGTTTACAGGCAATGGGACTAGGGAATGGGGGATTGGGGATAGTTGGGGGGTATTGGGGAAATAGGGGAATATTTACAAGCGGATATGGAGGCCAAATCCCATATCCGCAACAATATATATATATATATATATATATATATATATATATATATATATATATATATATACATATGCATATACATACATACTGGCAGGGGTACTCGGTGTTGCCCTGTCAATTTTTTGGGCGCCTAAAACACTACGCTAAACCCACTAAGGAATTGGGTCAGGAATCATTTAATATTACCTCTCATAATGCTACAATGGTTTAGGCACAATAGAACGCCAAAAAAACCTATTATTTTCAAAGTTTCAAAAACTTTTTTTGCCGAAAACACACCACCACACTCATTGATGAAGTTCTGGAAATTTGAAGAAGATCTGCTCAGCCATCTCTGAGAAAAATGGCGACACACTCACAAACGGTTCTCTTATAGTGTAGACACACACATATATAACATCTACTTTGCGATTCCCATGCAAATGCTTTAGTCGTGATGCTGGCTGGGAACCCAGGTTCATGAATCCCATAACCCATCATGATGTGCATAGCCATCATCACTAATCCCTTCGTAATTCATGAACAAGTACATAGATGCCCTTTTACTGCATGTAATACATTTACAAGCTCCTACATTAATCCGTGCAAAATACAACCAGTTTTAAGAACAAGTATAATTACATCAAGGTGTTTGTGCTGATTCCTTGTTGATTTCACAATTTGCCATGATGCCAATTCTCACCAGAATTTTTCCATATTTTCCATGATAATGATTAAGATTGTGGATCATTTGACAGTAGTTTTGTAGCTTAAGAAGGAATCCAATATGGTCCAAGAATGTCCATTGGTTCTTCTGAATGACTGCTCCATGGTAGCCAAAGACATCAGAACACTGAAAATGAGAGGAAAAGCTAAGTCCAACAAACTGCCAGGAGGAAGATGGATTTTGTGAAAACTCTTGCTATTCTTGGCTTCAGTCACCATGAATGAAATGTCTTCTGCAATTTAGGAGAAATGAAATGAAAAGATATTCAAAAATGAAAGCACCACCCACCACCAACTATTATTATATCGGATCCGACGTTTCGACCACCGAGTGGTTTTTATCCGGGACTGTGGAGTATCGTGAACCAGGTGTTATGCATCCTCTCCCTGGGGGAGCAGTTGGGGCATCCCTTGACTGCAATAAGCAGATGGCGAGATGTAAACAACATGGTTTTCATCATGGCTTTGCATGTGGCATTGGATGTAATTAGGCCTGGTGTATGGGTGCACTTATTAATAAGAGAAGGTCAAATTATGAAACGTGTATCAGCTTGCACAATGCTGTACTACCTGATCTTCACTGTACTGTATTACACCATCCTGTGCTAACCTGCACTGTCCAGCATCATCAATCTGTAATGTGTTGCATTGTCATATATTCTGGTGGGCTGTACTTCTCCAATCATGGACAATAAAAATAACTATCAAACTGTTGCATAGAACATAAATTCATTATAAATCCATGAACACACGTGACCAGAACGGCACTCGGTAGAGATAGGCCGGATCTGGAATCGGACATGAACCAAAATCTATCGGCTTGTTCTTGTCACCTAACCAACTCATCCACCTAGTTGAATCATAAGTCATCCATAACTTAAATATCAATTTATATATCGCTTTTTGCCCAATCCCTCAATGGTGAATAATCACGTAAAAAATTCAATAATTCTCGTATCCGAATCCATATTCAGATCTTCACCAAAATCGAATCGATTAGTCCTTGTCACTCCACCAAGTTTCGTCCAAATCCGTCCATAACGTTTTGAGATATCCTGCTATACATGTATATGATTTTGGCCCAATCTCCCAATGGTGAAGAATCGCTTTTAAAAATTCGGCCGAATCAATCTACAACTTTTTGAGATATCTTGTTCACAGACAGGCAAACAGACAGACAGACAGGGGTGAAAACATAACCTCCATCCACCTTCGGCCTGGTGTATTTCTGGGCAGAGGTAAATATTTAGAGATACCTGGAAGTCAAATCCTTAACAACAAGCACACAGTACCTGCACAGTCCCAGGGTATAAGACACCTCAATGGTCAAAACGTCGAATCTGAGCCTTGCCTGCTGGGCAGCTATATTGGCCTACTAGCAGGTCATGGTGCCTTCAGTTTTGAATTTGGATCTTCCCAACTACAATCATTTTTTTTGTGAAATACGATAACTATTATCGTATCAGCTTTGGTTGCGGAAAGTTCTCCAATAGGTGGGAGAATGACTGTAGAAATTATCTGCACGTGAATTTCTACTCAAGTGTGGTCATATGGTGGTTAGATGCTTCCTGACAATCCTCCGTCTCCGTTACGCTCGAAGAACATGGCGAAACGGGTATAAAGGTGGATATTCCACCGAGATGCAACCAATGCTCTCCAGAAGTTGGTCGAAGGTCTCGCCGGGTAAACCCGTCATGAAATGTCGTCTTTCACGATACGAAAATACCAATGCTTCAGAGTGACCAGAGCGCCGGTTTAAACAAAATTAATATTCCACAGGTAAAAAGCAATCTAAAATGGTGGAAAAAAAATAACCCTGAGAAGGAGAAACGTTTGTCGGATTGTAGTGAACCATGAGTGGTTGGTGATGTAGCACTTTGCTGATAGTCCAAAGGGAAACCCAAGAACTGTGGATACAGTATACACTCGCTCCACCTTATCACACCTTTTAGCTCCACGCCCATTGAGAGGAGATAATCCACGTAAAACCTCTTCACCCTCGTGCTCAGAGTTGATTGGTTGTTCCTGGTTTTAAACCATGCCCGCTAGGAGCGCGTCAGTATGTAAGGTGAACTGATTGGTGAATTGATTCTGCCTGCACCATCTGTTCATGTAGAAAATGATGCATGTAAAACTAGAAGTCACTACAACTCTATCATATAAGAGAACTTATAAGAATTCTCTAGTTGACAGCATAATCCTGTCAACTAGAGAATTCATCGAACACAATACCCCACACAGTGTTACTTCAATTTTACTCAAATTATTTAAAATATATATATATATATTCAACAATCGTTTTAAAATGTGAAAGTTTAGTTCTATTGGTGTCGTCCAGAAGAGTCCCAAACACCTTGCTTATACATTCCACCCCATTGCACCTTCATTTAAATTTAAATACTGCACAACTGGAGGTTGTTGGATGTACTCTATTTCGAAGGCGATTTGTGTACTGCAGTCTTCAAGTTTGTAATGAAATTTAAATGAAATAAAGATTGTAAAAGTCGTATAAATAAACTATTTCCAGTTTTTCGGCATTTCCGCAATGTGTATTACATCATTCCATTTAACTCGTTACATTAGTTATTCATGTTTGTTGTTTGTGTCCTTTATGTTGCAGAGAAAAGCATACTCACATTCTGTGCGGACAGAGACACAGACACAGTCAAAGACAGACAGACAAAGAAACGACCCAAAATGCAATAACCTCTCCTCTGGTGAGGGTAATTAACTATTAGGAATGAAACACCTTTTGATTCTGTTGAAATAGCAAAGAAAATGTTTCACAAACATGACGAAAGAAAATCTACTTTTTCCCGCAATTTGAGTTTGATATTTCACGCAATTTGAGTTTGATATTTCATGCAATTTGAGTTTGATATTTCACGCAATTCGAGTTTGATATTTCACGCAATTTGAGTTTGATATTTCACGCAATTTGAGTTTGATATTTCACGCAATTTGAGTTTGATATTTCCCGCAATTTGAGTTTGATATTTCACGCAATTTGAGTTTGATATTTCACGCAATTTGAGTTTGATATTTCACGCAATTTGAGTTTGATATTTCACGCAATTTGAGTTTGATATTTCACGCAATTTGAGTTTGATATTTCACGCAATTTGAGTTTGATATTTCACGCAATTTGAGTTTGATATTTCACGCAATTTGAGTTTGATATTTCACGCAATTTGAGTTTGATATTTCACGCAATTTGAGTTTGATATTTCACGCAATTTGATGAACACATAAATGCACACACAAGTGGAGGATCTATTGTATCAAACTTAGATGATAATTTAACACGTGGTGGCTTCTTGGTGAACGCTCTAGATCGGTTTTCAGGGATTCGGAATTGGGTTTTAAACTTGTGCTTTGGCTATGGAACGAATTCCACAAGTCAAGCTCCTAATATTACAGTCGGACGCCGTGTTTTTGCAACCATTAAGCAATGTGCTTCACCTCCATCCAGAAATGGCGCCAGAAAACTGCTTGAAAAGTGCTTGCTCCAGCCATGAACCTGTCCTCAGCCCTGATGACTCCTCTGACGCTACACCAAGCAGTTGGTGTTTTCAAACTCAACCAAGGCCGGGAGTTTGCAAATTGATTGTCTTCAGGTCAAGTTACTGGAATGTTGCTTTTACAATTAGCACTGTCACTGAAACACACATTGGATAATGAAATATAATAAAACAAATAATATTGATTTTAAAATGGCGGTTTTTATGTTGTCAAAGTATGACAATGATCGAAGTATGAAACTAAAAGGGCACTCGGTAGAGCACACACCACCGTGAGGCTGAACAGTTTATATTTTGTATCCCACTGATAGGCCGGATCTGGATTCTGACCTGAACCAAAATCTTATCGGATTGTTCCTGTCACCTAACCAACTCGTCCACCAAGTTTAGTCATAACTCGTCCATAACTTTTTAAAATATCATGTTATATATCGCTTTTTTGCACGATCTCTCAATGGTCAATAATCACTTAAAAATTAAATGATTGTAGTATCCTAATCCATATTCAGATCTTCAGCAAAATCGAATCAATTTGACATTGTCGGACACCTAACCGGTCCACCAAGTTTTGTCCAAATCGGTCCAAAACTTTTTGAGATATCCTGCTATGTATCGTTTTTGGCCCCATCTCTCAATGGTGAAGAATCACTTAAGAAATTCTAGTAGCCGGATCCGTAACCGGATCTTCACCAGAATCTGACTTCGTCCTTGACTACCTCTCTGCACTACCTCTCTGCTAAATTTCGTCCGAATCTGTCCACAACTTTTTTGAGAAATTTTGTTCAGAGACAAACAAACAGACAGACAGACGTGAAAACATAACCTCCAAACACCTTCGGTTGTGGAGGTAATTATTGCTCCATTCTGATTCTTGTAAAACAAAGGGAATTAAAATCATGTGCTTGTCTGAACTTTGTATGTTCAGTATCTGGTGAGTTTTTTAAAAGTTCTACAAACGAGATACTCATCATAATTTAATACACAAACGAGATACTCATCATAATTCAATTCACAAATGAGATACTCATCATAATTCAATACACAAATGAGATACTCATCATAATTTAATACACAAATGAGATACTCATCATAATTCAATTCACAAACGAGATACTTATCATTAATTCAATACACAATCAAGATACTCATCATAATTCAATACATGAAATAGATACACAGCATAATTCAATACATCAATCAGATACTCATCATAATTCAATATATCAATTATTATACTTTGAGCAAAATTCGATACATCAATTAGATACTCATCAAAATTCAATACATCAATTAGATACTCATCATAATTCAATACATGAAATAGATACTCAGCATAATTCAATACATCAATCAGATACTCATCATAATTCAATATATCAATTATTATACCCTGAGCAAAATTCGATACATCAATTAGATACTCAGCATAATTCTATACATCAATCAGATACTCATCATAATTCAATATATCAATTATTATATTTTGAGCAAAATTCGATACATCAATTAGATACTCATCAAAATTCAATACATCAATTAGATACTCATCATAATTCAATACATGAATGAGATACTCAGCATAATTCAATATATCAATCAGATACTCATCATAATTCAATATATCAATTATTATACCCTGAGCAAAATTCGATACATCAATTAGATACTCATCATAATTCAATGCATTAATTCGATACTCTGCATAATTCAATACGTGAATTATATACTCATCATAATTCAAGACATCAATTTGATACTCATCATAATTCAATACCGGAATTAGATACTCAGCATAATTCAATGTACAAATTATACCCTGAGCATAATTCAACACATCAATTACTCATCATAATTCAATAAATGAATTAGATACTCATCAAAATTCAATACATCAATTAGATACTCATCATAATTCAATACATCAATTAGACACATCATAATTCAATACATCAATTAGATACTCATCATAATTCAAGACATTAATTAGATACTCATCATAATTCATTCCATCAATTATACCCTGAGCATAATTCAATACATTAAGTAGATACTCATCATAATTCAATACATCAATGAGACACTCATCATAATTCAATACATGAATTAGATACTCATCGTAATTCAATACATGAATTCGATACTCAGCATAATTCAATACATCAATTCGATACTCATCATATTCAATACATGAATTAGATACTCATCATAATTCAATACGTCAATTATACCCTGAGCATAATTCAACACATCAATTACTCATCATAATTCAACACATTAATTATATACACATCATAATGAAATACATCAATTAGATACTCTCATAATTCAAAACATGAATTAGATACTCATAATAATTCAACACATCAATTACTCATCATAATTCAACACATTAATTAGATACACATCATAATGAAATACATTAATTAGATACACATCATAATGAAATACATCAATCAGATACTCATCATAATTCAATACATGAATTAGATACTCATCATAATTCAATACATGAATTAGATACTCAGCATATAGCCTTATCAGCTGATGTAACATTTTCCAGGTTTGTCCTTTTTTGGGGTAGATTCTTGGCACTCATGTCTAAACACATCTAGAAACTTCACTGATTAAGAAAAAAAAAGTGTGCCAGTTTTTCCATTAACATTTAGGGCCTCCATTTTGAATTTCAAAATGGCTACCACCAAAACTCAATTTCTTAAAAAATATTTGCCAATTAACTATACTATTCATTCAAATGTCATACAATATTTATTCCATTTTATCTAAACTCATATATAGGGGTCAACAATTCATTGGAAACAAAATGAGAGCACTATAAATACTCTAAATTAGCAAAAATCAAAGATGGCCACCAAATTTCAGACTTTTTTTAACGTAAAATGCCATAAATTTTGAACCAATGCACATAGGAAGATGTTTTTGGTGTCTAAGCATATGTTTTGGCATATGAGGATTCCAATAACAACAGCATATTTATGATTCGAACACTCTTCACCAATCCTCCAAAGCATTTAATAGAAATAAAGTAGAACAATATAAATTTATTTTGGGCGGTTATAGAACTTGAAGATGGATAATAAAATGTTTAAGGTACAACATGTATGAATCAGGAGTGTCAACGTTACGGATTAAATGTCCCCAATAATTGTCATTGTTTCAATCACCTTCTAGATCTTCGCCAATCATTGGTGGTGTGATGTTCGTACATATGTCGCCTTCCCCACCACATTTGCAAAGTTCGGTACAGACCACAGTGTTTCCTCTGCATGAGCATCTTCTCGAACACTTTGATTTCTCACAGTTACACCTGACGAGCTGCAACACTGAGACCGGAGCTGTTGCAACCTGAGAAAGAACTGCTAAAGGTCCATAGGTTAGATTTCCGGGATTGCAAGATAGATTGCCTGATCAGTTTTGAGCAACGAAAGATGGCCTTCATGTCTCGTCTGACATCACGTTCCTCCACAGCAGTATCTATTGCTGACCGAATAGTTTCCTTCGAATAAATGACTGCAGGTTTTCTTCCTTTTGCTTCCGTAATTGTGAAGTTTAATATTTGTTGTTCTATTTTGGTGAGGAGCACTGCACGTGTAATCTGTTGGTTTGGAATGCCATGCTCGCGCATCATACGGTTGTATCGTGTTGCTACTTCACTCAAGGTAAGGATGCTTTCTTGATCTCGAGAGTCCTGCAATTCGGCACTGAACTCGATCTCTGCAGAAATAAATTCCACTGTATTTTCTGCCTCAGCTGACGGTTCTCTGTTGCTGACTCTTTCTTTGGCTTGTTTGTACTTGCGCCAGTTAGTGGGATGGCAACTTTTGTGATATTTAATATCTCTTGAAATAAAGTTGCCACCAGTTATGAGGTTTGCTAGGTTCACTGTCCACTTAGTCAGGTTCACTTTGTTTATAAATGATATTTCGTTCAAAATCATGGTAGATTAGCAAACCTATACATTTTTGGAAAGGGTATAGCAGAAGGAAACTAAAAATCAATGTTTACATTTGGAGAGATACCTGTATGGCAGCCATTTTTGATTTTCAAAATGGCCACTGTAAAATACATATTTTGTTCTATTTCTGCCTCTAATTACCCTAAAAACTTTTAAAAATATACTAAACCTATATTTTCAGGGACAAGGAATCCAATGAAAGTATCAAATTAGTGCTATGGGGAATGGTAAGACACGAATCAAAAGTTTTGAATTGCAAAATACTGTCTTTATATTCGCGATAAGTTGCATAATCAAATACATGTTATCATTTTGTACAGGCAGTTAATAACATCAAAATGTGTCACAATAATTCATATCACCAAACATACACAGGCAGTCAGCAAAATCATATATACACATGCAGTCAGTATAACTTCACATCAACACAGGCAGTCAATGACAAAATATACACAGGCAGTCAATGGCATCAAACATACACGATTACAGAATATGCCATTTAGAGTTCGTCATCACTGTCCTGTGTGTCGTATCCGACAATATAGTCCGCATCGTTTTCACAGTACGTTCCACACAAGCAAAGGTCGGTCAAATTGATTGGCAAATCGAATTGGTCGAATGGTCGATCGAATCGAATTCGATGAATCGAATCGATCGAATTGGTCGAATGGTCGATCGAAGCGATTGGTCGAATGGTCGAATGGTCGAATTGGTCGAATCGAATTGGTCGGAATTGGCAAATGTAAACACTGATTTTCAGATTTTCCATGTAATAACGTTTCCAAAAATGTATAGGTTTGCTAATATACCATGATTTTGAACGAAAAAACATAGTGAACCTGACTAACTGTTCATTCCCGCTAACATCAACTATGTCCTGCATTGACACTCCAACATTGTAACTTCGACAAGTAACAAGGCGTTCTGTCTTACCACCACAAATCTTCTCTATTTGACAGTAGAAACAGTGTTTGTTTTCGAACGGAGGATAACGAGATCTTGTTCGTGTGCTGGTAGATGCAGAGCTTGCCTGGTTTGGGGTGTTAGATGTTTGGGATGCGTGAGGACGATCGCCAACTTTTCTATATGACAATACACTTGACTCTTTGGATGAAATCACTTTGTCATATCTAGCTTTGTCTCTCTCAATGTGTTGTTTGTGTGTTGCTTTACCGTGACATGATTTGTGCCACACTGCATGTTGGTTGTTCAGTTCTTCTCCAGATATGCCACTCAGTTGTTGATGCAAACGAACATACTCAGGGTTTTGGTATTGAGCTCTATTGTTTATCCAGTTCACCAATGGTTGGTACGATTGCAATTCTGGTTGTCGCAGATGCTCCAGCTGATCATCCCCAGGAATACCTCTGGCTACGGCTTCCCCTTCGCTCCCACCTCTTGTTCATATGTGTGTTGTACCGTCCACCAAACAGTGATGACTCCATCTACATCTCGCTGTCTGATAATATGGACCAACTTCGATCTACTCATCCCAACTCTCTCTTCCTCATATGTGGTGACTTCAACTGTCATCATGCCAGTTGGCTGGGTGTGGGTTCCTCTCTCACCAGCCGTGGCTCCTCAGCAAAGGACATCTGCGACTCACTGGGACTGACACAGTCTGTCAATTTCCCGACCCGGAGCTCAGTCAACAGAGCATCTTCTCTTCTGGACTTGGTTATGACTAACTCCCCTGAAAATGTCTGCTGCTCTTCTTCTGCTCCAATCGGCTCATCTGATCATGTGCTTGTTAAAGTGGACATCTCTGACCATTCTCAGGGAGCCTGCTCAGCGTCGACGAGTCTGGCATTTCACTCAGGCCAACTGGCACATTCTTCAAGCAGCCATCAATCATCTGGACTGGTCTCCCATCTCTACCACCTCTGACATCAACTCATCCTGGGAATTCTTCCAAAGTAAATTGCTCTCTCTCATGCACAGATTTATCCCATCTCGTCTTCAGTTGTCATACCCTTCATCCCGTCCATGGTACACGGAATCTTGTGGTGAGGCTGTTGCCCAGAAACAAACTTGCCTTCATCTCCTGGAAAACAAATCCAACGGAAGGAAATCTCATTTCCTTTCACAAAGCCTGAAACAAGTGTGTGTCCATCCTCAGGAGAGCCAGGAAACAATATCTCTCAGTTCTCAAGACCGAACTCTCTTATCTGTCTCCCTCTTCCAAATCCTGGTGGCGTCTGGTCAAATCCGTTTCTGGTGTTTGTTCCCCCTCCATCCCCTCCCTTACCTCAAATGGCCACACAGTTGACATCGCACGTGACAAAGCCGAATGCTTCAACTCTGTGTTTGCCTCAAAATCTTTAGTCCCAAACCCATCTCTCTCTGTTCCCACCTTTCCCAGTCGAACCCAACTGCTCCTGGACTCTGTGTCCTTCTCTCCTGACAAGGTGGAGGAGTTTTTGTCTAACCTCGACTCTGATTCTGCAACTGGACCAGACGGCATCAGCCCACGGGTCCTAAAATCCTGCTCTGCCGCTCTATCTCACCCTCTCTCTGTTCTTTTCACCCTATCTTTTGCTCAAGGTCATCTGCCAGCATCCTGGAAATCAGCAAACATTACCGCTTTACACAAAAAAGGTGCAAAAACAGATCCTTTTAACTACAGACCAATCAGCCTGCTCCCAATTATCAGCAAAGTCATGGAATCCATCATTGCTTCGGATATGAAATCTTTCCTCTTCTCCAATGGCTTGATCTCTGATCATCAATTTGGATTCAGACCAGGTCACTCTACTCTGGACATGCTGCTTCTCCTGTCTCAACAATGGATGGAGGTCCTCAATGCCAAACAGGAAATCAGAGCTGTCTCCCTCGACATATCACGTGCCTTCGATACGGTCTGGCACCCAGCTCTGCTCACCAAACTCTACTCCTATGGTATCCATGGAAATCTCCATGCATGGCTTGCGGACTTCCTCTATGGTCGTAGTCAACGTGTGGCCCTGAATGGATTTCTCTCATCTCCCCTTCCTGTTCAGGCTGGAGGTCCCCAAGGCAGTGTGCTAGGCCCTGCGTTTTTTCTGGTCTTTATCAATGATCTCTCCGACTCTCTGGAAAATCCTCTCTATCTCTTTGCTGATGACTCCACTCTCTGCCGCTCCATTCCTCTTCCCTCAGATCGGCAGTCTGCAGCCTCCTCACTCTCTGAAGACCTGGACAAAATCACAGACTGGTCAAACAAGTGGAACATGTCTTTCAATCCTGACAAATCTCACACTCTTACTATGTCTCTCCGAAAAGATCGACTGGACAACCCTCCCATCTACTTTCTCAACAATCCTCTCCAAGAAGTTCTGTCGCTCAAGCTTTTGGGTCTCACTATCTGCCATGATTTTTTTTTTTTGTTTTTTTGTATACAAGATCGAGGCTCGTGAAAGAGCGAACATTAATCACACAGAAAGACAAACAGACACACAAAACAAATAACATCGGGAGTGGTAGACAAGATGGGGAGAGAGGGGGAAGGACACAAACACAACATTTGAGAGCAGGGACCGAGAGACATGGAGACATCGAGAGAACTGTGGGAGGGAGAGGGCTTTGGGGGGGAGGCATGGGAAGGGGGGGGGGGGGTGGGAGAGGTATAAAACATATGGACACTGCCAAGACTTCCAGGAAAGAAGTTGGAATTTCAAACAAGGTGGATCTGGGGTGAATTAGTGGGGGTAGAAAAGATCAAGGTTTTGGATGGGGGAAGATAAGAGATGGTGGTGAACAGCTGTTTTGAAGACCTGGAGGCAGGAGTGTGATTGAAGTGAGTGTGGGAGTTTGTTCCAGAGGCGGGAGAAAAGAGGAATGAAAGAGTGAAGGTGAGCAGAGAGCCGAGATTTCGGCAGTTTAACCATCAGAGCGTGGCTGGCAGATCTTGTGCGACCTGTAGGAATATTTGGGGGAAAGAGCACAGAGAGAGCTGGGGGAGCAAGGCCGGAGAGGAGTCGGTAGAAGACAGAAAGACCACCTACCTGCCTGCGGTGAGTGAGTGAAAGGCCCTCAGAGATAGCTTCATCGCGGGAGATTCCAATGATTCTGAAAGCTTTGGATTCAACAGCGTGAAGCCGAGCCAGGTGTGAGGCAGGAGCACCAGCCCATAGGGGAGAACAGTATTCCATTGAGCTGCGGATGAAAGCCTTGTATGTGGTGAGGAGCTCAGGTGTGCCTAGGAAGGACTTCGCACGACGGAGGATGCCCAGTCGGCGACTGGCTTTGGAGGCCAGCTTGGAAATGTGGTTTTCCCAAGAAAGATCATGGCAGATGGTGAGACCCAAAAGCTTGAGCGACAGAACTTCTTGGAGAGGATTGTTGAGAAAGTAGATGGGAGGGTTGTCCAGTCGGTCTTTTCGGAGAGACATAGTAAGAGTGTGAGATTTGTCAGGATTGAAAGACATGTTCCACATGTTTGACCAGTCTGTGATTTTGTCCAGGTCTTCAGAGAGTGAGGAGGCTGCAGACTGCCGATCTGAGGGAAGAGGAATGGAGCGGCAGAGAGTGGAGTCATCAGCAAAGAGATACAGAGGATTTTCCAGAGAGTCGGAGAGATCATTGATAAAGACCAGAAAAAGCACAGGGCCCAGCACACTGCCTTGGGGAACTCCAGCCTGAACGGGAAGGGGAGATGAGAGAAATCCATTCAGGGCCACACGTTGACTACGACCAGAGAGGAAGTCCGCAAGCCATGCATGGAGATTTCCATGGATACCATAGGAGGAGAGTTTGGTGAGCAGAGCTGGGTGCCAGACCGTATCGAAGGCACGTGATATGTCAAGGGAGACAGCTCTGATTTCCTGTTTGGCATTGAGGACCTCCATCCATTGTTGAGACAGCAGAAGCAGCATGTCCAGAGTAGAGTGACGTGGTCTGAAACCAAATTGATGATCAGAGATCAAGCCATTGGAGAAGAGGAAAGATTTCATATCCGAAGCAATGATGGATTCCATGACTTTGCTGATAATTGGGAGCAGGCTGATTGGTCTGTAGTTGCAAGGATCTGTTTTTGCACCTTTTTTGTGTAAAGCGGTAATGTTTGCTGATTTCCAGGATGCTGGCAGATGACCTTGAGCAAAGGATAGGGTGAAAAGAACAGAGAGAGGGTGAGATAGAGCGGCAGAGCAGGATTTTAGGACCCGTGGGCTGATGCCATCTGATCCAGTTGCAGAATCAGAGTCGAGGTTTGACAAAAACTCCTCCACCTTGTCAGGAGAGAAGGTCACAGAGTCCAGGAGCAGTTTGGTTCGACGGGGAAAGGTGGGAACAGAGAGAGATGGGTTTGGGACTAAGGATTTTGAGGCAAACACAGAGTTGAGGCATTCGGCTTTGTCACGTGCGATGTCAACTGTGTGGCCATTTGAGGTAAGGGAGGGGATGGAGGGGGAACAAACACCAGAAAGGGATTTGACCAGACGCCACCAGGATTTGGAGGAAGGAGACAGGTTTGAGAGTTCATTCTTGAGTGAGGAGAGATAGTGCTTCCTGGCACTCCTGAGGGTAGACACACACTTGTTCCGAGCTTGGTGGAAGGAACTGAGATTTCCTTCAGTTGGATTAGCCTTCCAAGAGGCAAAGGCAAGTTGTTTCAGGGCAACTGCCTCACCACAAGATTCAGTGTACCATGGACGGGAGGAAGGGTAAGACAACTGAAGGCGAGATGGGATAAATCTGTGCATGAGAGAGATCAGTTTGCTTTGGAAGAATTCCCAGGAAGAATTGATGTCAGAGGCAGTGGAGATGGGAGACCAATCCAGACGAATGATGGATGCTTGAAGACCGTCCCAGTCGGCCTGAGTGAAATGCCAGACTCGTCGACTCTGAGGAGGCTCTCTGAGAATGGCCAGAGAGATGTCCACTTTGACAAGCACATGATCAGAAGAACCGATTGGAGCAGAAGAAGAGCAGCAGACATTAGCAGGGAAGTTAGTCATAACCAAGTATAGAAGAGAAGATACTCCATTGGCTGAGATCCGGGTCGGGAAATTGACAGATTGTGTCAATCCCAGTGAGTCACAGAAGTCCTTTGCTGAGGTGCCATGACTGGTGAGAGAGGAACCCACACCCAACCAGGTGGCATGATGACAATTGAAGTCACCACATATGAGGAAGAGAGAGTTGGGATGAGTGGATAGAAGTTGGTCCATGTTGTCAGACAGTGAAATGTAGATGGAGTCATCACTGTTTGGGGGACGGTACAGAACACATATGAACAAAAGGTGGGAGCGGAGAGGAAGCCGTAGCCAGAGGTACTCCTGGGGGTGAGGAGGAGAGAGGGCAGTGCAAGGAGAGTGAGGAAGAGAGTTTTTGACAAAGATAGCCACCCCACCACCAGGCCGAGGCTCAGGTATATCATACCGGAGGAGGGAGTAACCAGGAAGAGATATTAAGGAATCAGAGACATCTTGAAGGAGGAAAGTCTCTGTTAAGCAGATCAAGTCTGGATTGTCAGAAGCAACCTGTATGGAGAGATCAGTCAGGTTTGAGCGAAGGCCCCGGATGTTTGGGGTCCATACCGTTAATGAAGAGAGAGGGGGAGCATCGGGTACAGGACAGGGGAGGAGAGGAGTAGGGTAAGATGAAGGATGAGAGGGGGAGGTAGGGAGAGCAGTTGTTAGTGTGTCAGCGATTGCAGAAGAGTTCCAAGAAAGGGAAGGATGAGGTGGATGAAAGGTTTGAAGGTGAAGGGATGAGGCACAGAGAGGGGTTGTTTGAGGGGGGGGCAGAGGAAAGAAGAAGGTTGGGGGGGGGGTGGAGGTATGAGATAGAAGGGAGACGAAGTGGGGAGGAGGCAGCTTTGAGGAGGAGGGGGGAGGAGGGAGAATTGGAGAGGAATGGTATGGGGGGAGATTTGAATGGGAGGGGTTGGGGGGGAGTTTTGAAGGGGAGGAGTGAGGGGGGAGTTTAGGAGGGGAAGGGCAAGGGGGGAGTTCAGGAGTGGAGGGGTAGGGGGAGAGTTTAAGAGTGGCGGGGCAAGGGGGGAGTTTAGGAGTGTAGGTGCAAGGGGAGGGATTTGGATGGGAGGGGCAAGAGGGGAGTTTAGAAAGTGGATGATTAATGAAAGACGAACATTGAAAACAAATTGGGTTTGTTGTGATTTTCAAGTTAGCAATCCGGTTCAGAATGATGGAGGAGGGATGGAATGAATGTGAATTTAGACCATGTAGTGAGGGAGACGTATAAGATATTGAATTTCTTTTTTTTGAGGTGGAATGAGTTGGAGAGGAAATTGAGAAAAGCCTTTTAAATAGGAAGAAAAACAGAGTGTTGTAAAATACCACTGAGTAAAACACTGAAGGGGAAAGGTTATACATATTTAAATAATATTTAAACAGAACCGTGAACAATCTTATGTGCACAAAAATACCAACGGGGGGAGAGCCGAGAGGGACCACCACGAGTCACGTGAAGGGCAAACGGTGGATCGATGGATCTTTATTGGATTTCTTTCTTGGATCCATAGGGGATTCTCCCCTATGGGCTGGTGCTCCTGCCTCACACCTAGCTCGGCTTCACGCTGTTGAAACCAAACGGTGGATCTTTCTTGGGAAAACCACATTTCCAAGCTGGCCTGCAAAGCCAGTCGCCGACTGGGCATCCTCCGTCGTGCGAAGTCCTTCCTAGGCACACCTGAGCTCCTCACCACATGCAAGGCTTTCATCCGCAGCTCAATGGAATACTGTTCTCCCCTATGGGCTGGTGCTCCTGCCTCACACCTAGCTCGGCTTCACGCTGTTGAAACCAAAGCTTTCAGAATCATTGGAATCTCCCACGATGAAGCTATCTCTGAGGGCCTTTCACTCACTCACCGCAGGCAGGTAGGTGGTCTTTCTTTCTTCTACCGACTCCTCTCCGGCCTTGCTCCCCCAGCTCTCTCTGTGCTCTGTCCCCCAAATATTCCTACAGGTCGCACAAGATCTGCCAGCAAGCCTCTGATGGTTAAACTGCCAAAATCTCGGCTCTCTGCTCACCTTCACTCCTTCATTCCTCTTTTCTCCCGCCTCTGGAACAAACTCCCACACTCCCTTCAATCCCACTCCTCCCTCCAGGTCTTTAAAACAGCTGTTCACCACCATCTCTTATCTTCCCCCATCCAAAACCTTGATCTTTTCTACCCCCACTAATTCACCCCAGATCCACCTTGTTTGTAATTCCAACTTCTTTCCTGGTAGTCCTGGCAGTGTCCATATGTTTTATGCCTCTCCCACCCCCTTTCCCATGCCTCCCCCCCAAAGCCCTCTCCCTCCCACAGATCTCTCGATGTCTCCATGTCTCTCGGTTCCTGCTCTCAAATGTTGTGTTTGTGTCCTTCCCCCTCTCTCCCCATCTTGTCTACCGCTCCCGATGCTTTTTGTTTTATGTGTCGGTTTGTCGGTTATGTGTCGGTTTGTCGGTTTGTCTTTCTGTGTGATAAATGTTCGCTCCTTCACGAGCCTCGATCTTGTATACAAAAAAAAAAAAAAATCCACATCATAATTCAACATATGAATTAGATACTCTCACAATTCAATACATAAATTCGATATTCTCACAATTCAATACATTAATTCGATATTCTCAAAATTCAATACATGAATTAGATATTCTCACAATTCAATACACGAATGAGATATTCTCACAATTCAATACATGAATTCGATATTCTCACAATTCAATACATGAATTAGATAGTCTCACAATTCAATGCACGAATGAGATATTCTCACAATTCAATACATGAATTAGATACTCATCATAATTCAAGACAATAATGAGATACACATCATAATTCAACATATGAATTAGATACTGTCATAATTCAATACATGAATTAGATACTCTCACAATTCAATACATAAATTCGATATTCTCACAATTCAATACATGAATTAGATATTCTCACAATTCAATACACGAATGAGATATTCTCACAATTCAACACATGAATTAGATACTCATCATAATTCAATATATCAATAAGATACTCTCACAATTCAATGCATGAATTAGATATTCTCACAATTCAATACATGAATTAGATATTCTCACAATTCAATACATGAATGAGATACTCACTCATCACATACATGAAATTATGATGAGTACCTTATTCAATACGTGAATAAGGTACTCATCATAATTCAATACATGAAAGAGGAAATCATAATTCAATACATCAATTAGATTCTCATCATATTTCAATACATCAATTAGATACTCATCATAATTCAAAACATGAATTTGAAATGATCATAATTCAATACATCAATGAGATACTCATCATAATTCAATACTTAATTGAGATACTCATCATAATTCAATACGTCAATTAGATACTCATAATTCAATGCCTGAATGAGATACTCATCATAATTCAATACATGAATGAGATACTCATCATAATTCAATGCATGAATGAGATACTCATCATAATTCAATATATCAATTAGATACTCTCATAATTCAATACATGAATAAGATACTCATCATAATTCAATACATGAATGAGATACTCATCATAATTCAATGCATGAATGAGATACTCATCATAATTCAATGCATCAATTAGATACTCACCATAATTCAATACATCAATTAGATACTCATAATTCAATACATCAATTCGATACTCATCATAATTCAATACATCAATTAGATACTCACCATAATTCAATACATCAATAAGATACTCATCATTCAATACATCAATGAGATACTCAGCATAATTCAATACGTCAATTAGATACTCATCATATTCAATACATGAATTAGATACTCAGCATAATTCAATACATCATTTAGATACTCATCATATTCAATACATCAATTAGATAATCAGCATAATTCAATTCATCAATTCGATATTCTCATAATTCAATGCATGAATGAGATACTCATCATAATTCAATACAGTGTATATCAATTAGATAGTCATCATAATTCAATACAACAATTACATACACATCATAATTCAATGCATGAATTAGATATACATCATAATTAAATACATGAATTAGATACTCTTATAATTCAACACATCAATTAGATAATCATCATAATTCAACACATCAATTAGACACTCATCATAATTCAATGAATGAATGAGATACTCTCATAATTAAATACATGAATGAGATACTCAGCATAATTCAATACATGAATGAGAAACTCTCATAATTCATCACATTAATTATACACTCTCATAATTCACCACATCAATTATACACTCTCATAATGCAATACATCAATTACATACTCATCAGAATTCAACACATCAATGAGGTACTCTCATAATGCAATACATCAATTACATACTCATCAGAATTCAACCCATCAATGAGATACTCTCATAATGCAATACATCAATTACATACTCATCAGAATTCAACCCATCAATGAGATACTCTCAAAATGCAATACATCAATTACATACTCATCAGAATTCAACACATCAATGAGATACTCTCATAATGCAATACATCAATTAGATAATCATCATAATTCAATACATCAATTAGATACTCATCAGAATTCAAACCATCAATGAGACACTCATCATAATTCAATACATCAATTAGATACTCATCAGAATTCAAACCATCAATGAGACACTCTCATAATGCAAGACATCAATTACATACTCATCAGAATTCAACACATCAATGAGATACTCTCATAATGCAATACATCAATTAGATAATCATCATAATTCAACACATCAATGAGATACTCTCATAATGCAATACATCAATTAGATAATCATCAGAATTCAACACATCAATAAGATACTCTCATAATGCAATACATCAATTAGATAATCATCAGAATTCAACACATCAATGTGATACTCTCATAATGCAATACATCAATTAGATAATCATCATAATTCAACACATCAATAAGATACTCTCATAATGCAATACATCAATTAGATACTCAGCATAATTCAAAACATCAATTAGATGCTCATCATAATTCAAAACATGAATGAGATACTCATTATAATTCAAAGCAATAATTAGACACACATCATAATTCAATTAGTGAATTATATACTCTCACAATTCAACACATGAATGAGATACTCATCATAATTAAATACATCAATTAGATGCTCATCATAATTCCAGACATGATTTAGAAACTCATCATAATTCAATACATCAATGAGATACTCATCATAATTCAACACATGAATCAGATGCTCTCATAATTCAATACATCAATTAGATACTCAGCATAATTCAATACATCAATGAGATACTCATCATAATTCAACACATGAATTAGATGCTCTCATAATTCAATACATCAATTAGATACTCAGCATAATTCAATACATCAATTAGATACTCATCATAATTCAACACATGAATCAGATGCTCTCATAATTCAATACATCAATTAGATACTCAGCATAATTCAATACATCAATTGGATACTCAGCATATTCAACACATGAATTAGATGCTCAGCATAATTCAATACATCAATTAGATACTCAGCATAATTCAATACATCAATTAGATACTCATCATAATTCAACACATGAATCAGATGCTCTCATAATTCAATACATCAATTAGATACTCAGCATAATTCAATACATCAATTGGATACTCAGCATATTCAACACATGAATTAGATGCTCAGCATAATTCAATACATCAATTAGATACTCATCATATTCAATACATGAATTAGATACTCAGCATAATTCAATACATCATTTAGATACACATCATATTCAATACATCAATTAGATAATAAATATAATTCAATACATCAATTAGATATTCTCATAATTCAATGCATGAATGAGAAACTCATCATAATTCAACACAGTGCATATCAATTAGATACTCATCATAATTCAATACAAGAATTACATACACATAATAATTCAATGCATGAATTAGATATACATCATAATTAAATACATGAATTAGATACTCTTATAATTCAACACATCAATTCGATAATCATCATAATTCAACACATCAATTAGGCACTCATCATAATTCAATGAATGAATGAGATACTCATCATAATTCAATGAATGCATGAGATACTCTCATAATTAAATACATGAATGAGATACTCATCATAATTAAATACATGAATGAGATACTCTCATAATGCAATACATCAATTATACACTCTCAAAATGCAATACATCAATCACATACTCATCAGAATTCAACACATCAATGAGATACTCTCATAATGCAATACATCAATTATACACTCTCATAATGCAATACATCAATTACATACTCATCAGAATTCAACACATCAATGAGATACTCTCATAATTCAATACATGAATGAGATACTCATCATAATTTAATACATCAATTAGATACTCAGCATAATTCAATACATGAATGAGATACTCATCGTAATTCAATCGATGAATGACATACTCATCATCATTCAATACATCAATTACATACTCATCAGAATTCAACACATGAATTAGAAACTCAGCATAATTCAAAACATCAATTAGATACTCATCATAATTCAAAACATGAATGAGATACTCATTATAATTCAAAACAATAATTAGATACTCTCATAATGCAATACATCAATTAGATAATCATCATAATTCAACACATAAATAAGATACTCTCATAATGCAATACATCAATTAGATACTCATCATAATTCAACAAATAAATTAGATACTCTCATAATTCAATACATGAATGAGAAACTCTCATCATTCAACACATCAATTAGATACTCAGCATAATTCAATACATGAATGACATACTCATGATAATGCAATCGATGAATGACATACTCATCATAATTCAATACATGAATTAGATACTCATCATAAATCAACACATGAATTAGAAACTCAGCATAATTCAAAACATCAATTAGATACTCATCATAATTCAAAACATGAATGAGATACTCATTATAATTCAAAACAATAATTAGATAATCATCATAATTCAAAACATCAATTAGATACTCATCATAATTCAACACATGAATGAGATACTCATTATAATTCAAAACAATAATTAGATACTCATCGTAATTCAAAACATCAATTAGATACTCATCATAATTCAAAACATGAATGAGATACTCATTATAATTCAAAACAATAATTAGACACACATCATAATTCAATTAATGAATTTGATACTCTCATAATTCAATACATCAATGAGACACTCTCACAATTCAATACATGAATGAGACACTCATCATAATTAAATACATCAATTAGATACTCTCATAAGTCAAAACATGACTTAGAGTATCTCATCCATGTATTGAATTATGTTGAGTATCTCATTCATGTATTTAATTATTAGAGTATCTAATTTCTCATCATAATTCAATACATCAATTAGATACTCATCATAATTCAATACATGAAAAAGATACTCATCATAATTCAATACATGAATAAGATACTCATCATATTTCAAGACAATAATTAGATACACATCATAATTCAACACATGAATTGGATACTCTCATAATTCAACACATGAAATCGATATTCTCACAATTCAATCCATGAATTAGATATTCTCATAATTCAATACATGAATTCGATATTCTCACAATTCAACACATGAATTAGATATTCTCACAATTCAATACACGAATGAGATATTCTCACAATTCAATACATGAATGAGATACTCATCACATACATGAAATTATGATGAGTACCTTATTCAATACGTGAATAAGGTACTCATCATAATTCAATACATGAAAGAGGAAATCATATTTCAATACATCAATTAGATACTCCTCATAATTCAAAACATGAATTTGAAATCAGCATAATTCAATACATCAATGAGATACTCATCAGAATTCAATACGTGAATAAGGTACTCATCATAATTCAATACATGAAAGAGGAAATCATAATTCAATACATCAATTAGATTCTCATCATATTTCAATACATCAATTAGATACTCATCATAATTCAAAACATGAATTTGAAATGATCATAATTCAATACATCAATGAGATACTCATCATAATTCAATACTTAATTGAGATACTCATCATAATTCAATACGTCAATTAGATACTCATAATTCAATGCCTGAATGAGATACTCATCATAATTCAATACATGAATGAGATACTCATCATAATTCAATGCATGAATGAGATACTCATCATAATTCAATATATCAATTAGATACTCTCATAATTCAATACATGAATAAGATACTCATCATAATTCAATACATGAATGAGATACTCATCATAATTCAATGCATGAATGAGATACTCATCATAATTCAATGCATCAATTAGATACTCACCATAATTCAATACATCAATTAGATACTCATAATTCAATACATCAATTCGATACTCATCATAATTCAATACATCAATTAGATACTCACCATAATTCAATACATCAATAAGATACTCATCATTCAATACATCAATGAGATACTCAGCATAATTCAATACGTCAATTAGATACTCATCATATTCAATACATGAATTAGATACTCAGCATAATTCAATACATCATTTAGATACTCATCATATTCAATACATCAATTAGATAATCAGCATAATTCAATTCATCAATTCGATATTCTCATAATTCAATGCATGAATGAGATACTCATCATAATTCAATACAGTGTATATCAATTAGATAGTCATCATAATTCAATACAACAATTACATACACATCATAATTCAATGCATGAATTAGATATACATCATAATTAAATACATGAATTAGATACTCTTATAATTCAACACATCAATTAGATAATCATCATAATTCAACACATCAATTAGACACTCATCATAATTCAATGAATGAATGAGATACTCTCATAATTAAATACATGAATGAGATACTCAGCATAATTCAATACATGAATGAGAAACTCTCATAATTCATCACATTAATTATACACTCTCATAATTCACCACATCAATTATACACTCTCATAATGCAATACATCAATTACATACTCATCAGAATTCAACACATCAATGAGGTACTCTCATAATGCAATACATCAATTACATACTCATCAGAATTCAACCCATCAATGAGATACTCTCATAATGCAATACATCAATTACATACTCATCAGAATTCAACCCATCAATGAGATACTCTCAAAATGCAATACATCAATTACATACTCATCAGAATTCAACACATCAATGAGATACTCTCATAATGCAATACATCAATTAGATAATCATCATAATTCAATACATCAATTAGATACTCATCAGAATTCAAACCATCAATGAGACACTCATCATAATTCAATACATCAATTAGATACTCATCAGAATTCAAACCATCAATGAGACACTCTCATAATGCAAGACATCAATTACATACTCATCAGAATTCAACACATCAATGAGATACTCTCATAATGCAATACATCAATTAGATAATCATCATAATTCAACACATCAATGAGATACTCTCATAATGCAATACATCAATTAGATAATCATCAGAATTCAACACATCAATAAGATACTCTCATAATGCAATACATCAATTAGATAATCATCAGAATTCAACACATCAATGTGATACTCTCATAATGCAATACATCAATTAGATAATCATCATAATTCAACACATCAATAAGATACTCTCATAATGCAATACATCAATTAGATACTCAGCATAATTCAAAACATCAATTAGATGCTCATCATAATTCAAAACATGAATGAGATACTCATTATAATTCAAAGCAATAATTAGACACACATCATAATTCAATTAGTGAATTATATACTCTCACAATTCAACACATGAATGAGATACTCATCATAATTAAATACATCAATTAGATGCTCATCATAATTCCAGACATGATTTAGAAACTCATCATAATTCAATACATCAATGAGATACTCATCATAATTCAACACATGAATCAGATGCTCTCATAATTCAATACATCAATTAGATACTCAGCATAATTCAATACATCAATGAGATACTCATCATAATTCAACACATGAATTAGATGCTCTCATAATTCAATACATCAATTAGATACTCAGCATAATTCAATACATCAATTAGATACTCATCATAATTCAACACATGAATCAGATGCTCTCATAATTCAATACATCAATTAGATACTCAGCATAATTCAATACATCAATTGGATACTCAGCATATTCAACACATGAATTAGATGCTCAGCATAATTCAATACATCAATTAGATACTCAGCATAATTCAATACATCAATTAGATACTCATCATAATTCAACACATGAATCAGATGCTCTCATAATTCAATACATCAATTAGATACTCAGCATAATTCAATACATCAATTGGATACTCAGCATATTCAACACATGAATTAGATGCTCAGCATAATTCAATACATCAATTAGATACTCATCATATTCAATACATGAATTAGATACTCAGCATAATTCAATACATCATTTAGATACACATCATATTCAATACATCAATTAGATAATAAATATAATTCAATACATCAATTAGATATTCTCATAATTCAATGCATGAATGAGAAACTCATCATAATTCAACACAGTGCATATCAATTAGATACTCATCATAATTCAATACAAGAATTACATACACATAATAATTCAATGCATGAATTAGATATACATCATAATTAAATACATGAATTAGATACTCTTATAATTCAACACATCAATTCGATAATCATCATAATTCAACACATCAATTAGGCACTCATCATAATTCAATGAATGAATGAGATACTCATCATAATTCAATGAATGCATGAGATACTCTCATAATTAAATACATGAATGAGATACTCATCATAATTAAATACATGAATGAGATACTCTCATAATGCAATACATCAATTATACACTCTCAAAATGCAATACATCAATCACATACTCATCAGAATTCAACACATCAATGAGATACTCTCATAATGCAATACATCAATTATACACTCTCATAATGCAATACATCAATTACATACTCATCAGAATTCAACACATCAATGAGATACTCTCATAATTCAATACATGAATGAGATACTCATCATAATTTAATACATCAATTAGATACTCAGCATAATTCAATACATGAATGAGATACTCATCGTAATTCAATCGATGAATGACATACTCATCATCATTCAATACATCAATTACATACTCATCAGAATTCAACACATGAATTAGAAACTCAGCATAATTCAAAACATCAATTAGATACTCATCATAATTCAAAACATGAATGAGATACTCATTATAATTCAAAACAATAATTAGATACTCTCATAATGCAATACATCAATTAGATAATCATCATAATTCAACACATAAATAAGATACTCTCATAATGCAATACATCAATTAGATACTCATCATAATTCAACAAATAAATTAGATACTCTCATAATTCAATACATGAATGAGAAACTCTCATCATTCAACACATCAATTAGATACTCAGCATAATTCAATACATGAATGACATACTCATGATAATGCAATCGATGAATGACATACTCATCATAATTCAATACATGAATTAGATACTCATCATAAATCAACACATGAATTAGAAACTCAGCATAATTCAAAACATCAATTAGATACTCATCATAATTCAAAACATGAATGAGATACTCATTATAATTCAAAACAATAATTAGATAATCATCATAATTCAAAACATCAATTAGATACTCATCATAATTCAACACATGAATGAGATACTCATTATAATTCAAAACAATAATTAGATACTCATCGTAATTCAAAACATCAATTAGATACTCATCATAATTCAAAACATGAATGAGATACTCATTATAATTCAAAACAATAATTAGACACACATCATAATTCAATTAATGAATTTGATACTCTCATAATTCAATACATCAATGAGACACTCTCACAATTCAATACATGAATGAGACACTCATCATAATTAAATACATCAATTAGATACTCTCATAAGTCAAAACATGACTTAGAGTATCTCATCCATGTATTGAATTATGTTGAGTATCTCATTCATGTATTTAATTATTAGAGTATCTAATTTCTCATCATAATTCAATACATCAATTAGATACTCATCATAATTCAATACATGAAAAAGATACTCATCATAATTCAATACATGAATAAGATACTCATCATATTTCAAGACAATAATTAGATACACATCATAATTCAACACATGAATTGGATACTCTCATAATTCAACACATGAAATCGATATTCTCACAATTCAATCCATGAATTAGATATTCTCATAATTCAATACATGAATTCGATATTCTCACAATTCAACACATGAATTAGATATTCTCACAATTCAATACACGAATGAGATATTCTCACAATTCAATACATGAATGAGATACTCATCACATACATGAAATTATGATGAGTACCTTATTCAATACGTGAATAAGGTACTCATCATAATTCAATACATGAAAGAGGAAATCATATTTCAATACATCAATTAGATACTCCTCATAATTCAAAACATGAATTTGAAATCAGCATAATTCAATACATCAATGAGATACTCATCAGAATTCAATACTTGATTGAGATACTCATCATAATTCAATACATCAATTAGATACTCTCATAATTCAATGCCTGAATGAGTTACTCATCATAATTCAATATATCAATTAGATACTCTCATAATTCAATACATGAATGAGATACTCATCATCATTCATTGCATGAATGAGATACTCATCATAATTCAATATATCAATTAGATACTCCCATAATTCAATGCATGAATAAGATACTCATCATAATTCAATACATGAATGAGATACTCATCATAATTCAACATGTGAATGAGGTACTCATCAAAATTTAATACATCAATTAGATACTCATTATAATTTAATACATCAATTAGATACTCATCATAGTTCAATACATGAAATAGATACTCAGCATAATTCAATACATCAATTATACCTGTGCAAAATTCAATTCATGAATTAGATACTCATCATAATTAAAGACATGAATTAGATACTCAGCATAACTCAACACATCAATTTGATACTTATCCTGGCCTGGTGTTGGCTTAGTGGTTAGGGTGCCGGTTTGGGATCCTAGGATCCTGAGTTCGAATCCTGGTCGATCGCTGAATTAACGCCAGGGGGTGTTGACTCAGCCTGTCATCCTTCCGAGGTCGGCAAATTGAGTACCAGCTTGCTGGGATGAATGATCACGGTGTGTACCCCGATTTAGAATAGGTACACCGTATCCCTGCGCATCGTAAGATCGTGATCAAGGGTTGGCGTCAGGAAGAGCATCCGGCCATAAATACATTGCCACAAACAGGGAACCATGATTGTCATGGGGCCCGCAAGGCTAACCCCCGCTCTCGCGGGGAAAATGGCCTTAAAACGATCATTCATTCATATTCATTCAATTTGATACTTATCATAATTCAATACATCAATCAGATACTCATCATAAATCAATACATGAATTAGATACTCAGCATAATTAAATAAGTCAATTATACACTGAGCATGATTCAATACATCAATTACTCATCATAAATCAACGCATTAATTCGATGCACATCAAAATGAAAAACATGAATTAGATGCTCTCATAATTCAATACATCAATTAGATACTCAGCATAATTCAATACATCAATTAGATACTCTCATAAGTCAAAACATGAATTAGAGTATCTCATCCATGTATTGAATTATGATGAGTATCTAATTCATGTTTTGAATTCTGTTGAGTATCCAATTGATGTATTGAATTATGATGAGAATCTCATCCATGTATTGAATTATGTTGAGTATCTCATTCATGTATTTAATTATTAGAGTATCTAATTTCTCATCATAATTCAATACATCAATTAGATACTCATCATAATTCAATACGTGATTGAGATGCTCATCATAATTCAATACATGAATGAGATAGTCATCATAATTCAATACATGAAATAGATACTCATCATAATTCAATACATGAATAAGATACTCATCATAATTCAAGACAATAATTAGATACACATCGTAATTCAACACATGAATTGGATACTCTCATAATTCAACACATTAATTCGATATTCTCACAATTCAATACATGAATTAGATATTCTCATAATTCAATACACGAATGAGATATTCTCACAATTCAATACATGAATGAGTTACTCATCACATACATGATATTATCATGAGTACCTTATTCAATACGTGAATAAGGTACTCATCATAATTCAATAAATGAAAGAGGAAATCATAATTCAATACATCAATTAGATTCTCATCATATTTCAATACATCAATTAGATACTCCTCATAATTCAAAACATGAATTTGAAATCAGCATAATTCAATACATCAATGAGATACTCATCATAATTCAATACTTGATTGAGATACTCATCATAATTCAATACATCAATTAGATACTCTCATAATTCAATGCCTGAATGAGATACTCATCATAATTCAATATATCAATTAGATACTCTCATAATTCAATACATGAATGAGATACTCATCATAATTCAATGCATGAATGAGATACTCATCATAATTCAATATATCAATGAGATACTCTCATAATTCAATGCATGAATAAGATACTCATCATAATTCAATACATGAATGAGATACTCATCATAATTCAACATGTTGTCGTGGAAGTGTGTTTGGGACTTAAGACTCCAATGATCGGAAACAGGTTTTACAAAAGGTCATGACTTTATTAACGTTTTTTTTTTTTTTGTATACAAGATCGAGGCTCGTGAAAGAGCTAACATTAAGAGCTAACAAGTTGTTCACTTGTTTCAATATAATAGGTACTACAACACTATAACGAATCTAGTTATTGAAGTCGTTGGTTCATCTTGTTCGCCGGTGATCTCCTGGCGCTGCTTCTCATTGGTATTCGTTCATTCCGTCGGGCAGGGCTTCTGAGGACAAGTGTCCTGACTCAACGTTTGCTCTGGTTTATATGGACAAACTGGAGTTAATCCCCTGTCCGCTGAATGTTAATCCTCCGTGCGCTAAAGCTCCTTGGTCATCCACAATCGCCCTCCTGGCATCAACTCGCTTCCCTCCTGCTGTGAGTTCCATTTACCTTACAATAGGAGTGTGCTCTAGCCCGGGGCTGTACAGGAGGTGGACAACGGACTCCCAGCTTTAACAGAGTGAGATACATTCCTAACATTCTTACGACCACCTGTTGGTTCACTCACCAATCTCATAACTAGTTACATAGTATAAAGATTTATTCTACCACAATCCCTCATCTTTTTGTTTTATGTTTATGTGCCCTTGTCACAACAGCTGTGTGCGATTCTGCTGCTTGCTCCTGGTATGGACCATGAATGACCTGAACACCATGGTCCCAACATCATTGTGGATGCATCCGGCATCCCTGTTCCACATCTTGCTGGCCAATCAACGTCACACCAATACTTGCTGCCCACTCACAAGGAGGGAGGAGGCAAGTCGACTACAACTGGGTGAAGGCCTTGTTCAGGAATTACTATGCTACAGCAAGAGTGGCAAGAATGCTACATGGAGAGCAGGGTCAGTCTATGACTCCGTGCAGTTATTACAACAGCAAGACCCTACACGAAGTAGTGCAGGTGCTATGAAGACATTAGGAGAAAATGTTTCATACCTGGATTCAAACACAAGTGATCAGCCCTTCCTTTCAAACAAAGAGTCAACATTTGGGTAGAGGCAAACGTTTTTGCCAGATGTTGCAGATGCTTCACAAAACTTGAAAATGAAGTGAAATTGTTGTGTCTTGGTGATGGTGAAGTGTTGTTTTGCAAAGATATTTGTGATGCAAGTGAAATAGATTGAATTAACAATATGGAATGAGTCAATGACCAACGAAATGTTTTGTGATTCTTGCAGGAGGACGGTGTATGCCTAAGGAAATTGGATTACCAAAGTTATGGTTTGAATACTTGTATTGATGTTTACTTGTAGTGATTGATTGTTTACTTATACTTGTATTGATGTTTACTTGTAGTGATTGATTGTTTACTTAAATTGATGTTTAGATTAATTGTATGTCTTCCGACAGTTTCACATTCAACAATTTGTTGTTTTTCCTTAAAACATTTAAAAGTTATATTCATTTATATGTGTCACACAAATAATATTCAATCAGGTATGTATTTCACTACTAAACTAAGAATAGCATCCACAAATGCTTTCAGGTTAATATAGTTCAAAAATTAACTCATGCAGGTATTTTAGCACTACTCTAAGAAAATAAATTGTATATGATTACAATCACAAATGGGAATATCTAATTCCCAACAACAATTTTCCCAAACCAACAAATTAAGCATAATGTATTATTACCATAATTCCTCTCCACTTTTTCTTTTCCCTTTTTTTCCTAACAGTGTGTCACTCGTGGTGATATGAGTTCACTGATCTTGTAATTGACACAACTCATAACATTGTCGTTATGCCATTATCTTAATTCTACTGTATGCATTTGCAACATCACTTGATTTAATCTTTTAATCTCAGTATTTATGTCGCCATAAAAGTCTTCCTCTTGTGGATCCACATTTCTTTCCTCATTTGCACTTCATGCGTTATCATCGTGTTGTTGGTTACCTTATTCAAACACACCGTCACTAAGGCTTTCAAGCAAGCCACCACTAAAACAATTGCCAATATAACTACTAAACCCACAAACAAGTCTGATACTCCTTGTATATGTTCATACCTATGACATAATTATATGTCGATGACATTCAACATTATATACCAAACTAACAAGCTTCCTAAAAGGTAAATAAAGAAAATCCCTTAATATGTAACATAAATCAGTTTATTTGTCTTACCCTGATCCCCCTATCTCCCGGGGTTGAACTAAATCCCCTAATCATGAGTGTAGTTGTGATACATTATCCCTCATGTTGCGCTAATATCAGTAGATACTGGTATGTCATGTAGGCAAATAAATGTCACTATCTTCCCTAATTCAAGTCGGAATATTAAATGTTGAAAATGTAATGTTTATCAATGCAAGGGGTGTTAAAATGTAATTCAAATGAATGTAAATCACGACTATCATTTATCCGCCACTGAATGTTCTGCTGGGCTGCTAGGTGCAGCCTCATTTTCTGTGGGATCGACCACCTTAGCCCCATGTGCGTGCTTGCAATGAGAGGCATGAATCCAACTTTCTATTTTGGGTCCATATTTGTTTCTATTCTTATCAATCTCCTATGGTTTATCAATTTGTTCCAAGATACCGCAACCAAAGGTTTTAACCAAAGCTCTACCAAACTATTTCCAATGTGAACAAAAAATGCCAGTGAAACAATGATTCGAAGAATTATCTTCAAGGGGTCAATAAATTTATTCTATAACCAGATCTAATTTTCCCATCCAATAGTTTGCCTTGCCACATGCCATATTATAACACTTTAATAAACCTTCGAAAAATGTTTCCCATCTCCACAAATTTCCTTTTTACAAATAGCCATGTGTAACTTACGTATTTACCTACAATTTCCTCTCAATTTGTTTGGCCTAACTGGCCGCAAAAGTGGCTGCCAGCATGCAGTACCGTTTTTTATCTACCAAGGAAGTGCTCGTCCACACAAGACCTCTACCAAAATGTTGTTTGTAAAAACAAATCTGGGATTTCTGATTACATGGATGCACTCTCAGGACATTTTCAGGCTGCTGTTAACAATCCACTACGATAAATTAATTCCTTTACCCACAATCAAATAATTAGTACAAATTGAGGATATTATCCCTATGACATTCATTTATAGATTCATTATGTTGGAGCTAATTTTTTTTTTTTTTTTTTTTTCCAATAATTTTCCACTGCTGTAAGGAAGAACAATAGCTCTCATAAGTCTTAGTAATATCGTACTTAATTTACCCAGCATCGAAGAATTTATTTACTATCCATTCTCATCTGTTAACCAGTGACTTTGTTTGAACTCCAGAACTCAAAACTCACAATAGTTCAAACCAGCAAAATTTCCTTTACTATTTTCCCATATCATCTATGCCTTATACACATCCATACATACAGCCCAATTTATATTCTGATAAAATTTAAGGTTATATATATATATAATTCGTGAGCAGAGTACTCTGGGAAGTCAGTGTAAGACCTCTCCAAAATTTGGCTAATTTTGTACTCCCACATTTTTATGAAGCTCATATCCATAAATAGCTTTGATTCTCATATAAATTCTATCACAATGGAATCCCAAGATTACTCCCAATTTTTACTATTAATGACTAGCTGCTCATAACTCAGCAAATCAAATCTTTATTCTCCATCTCCCTTGACAAAAGTGATAATTTTCATAATCAAATTATATTTCTATTTTTTTATTTTACGAATTCTCTCGATATGTGATCCCATCCACATGGAACTATCTATTTTCAGACAAGGCACACTGTCGGTGTCAACAATCTTGTAAGATTGATACACAAAAACACACACACACATGCATTATGCATATTTGTTTGCGTTGGAACCATTATTTACAGATCAAGATGGGTGTCAATTTTATTTCAATTTCATAAAATTTGTCCATCAAATTTAAAATGCTAATACACAAATAGACTAAAAGTCTATTCTTAGAAAACCCCTATGATGTCACATTGAAATTACCCTTTCAGTTTCCACAATAATTTATCCAAATTTGACTACACACCCATTTGCATGTCAGTCGACCACTGACCTATCAATCGTGCGGAACAATAGTCCGAAATTCCCACCTGATCATCATGTGACTCTTGTCACTTGGTTTGCCAAAAATTTTTTTCCAAACTTTGTAAATTTAAAATTTTGTGCCCAACATAAAAGATCCAATTTTGGCATTTGATCAATTAATTATCAATTTGCTTACGAGCAAAAGAAAAATGAATAATTCTTGCTCCGAAAACTTTTCAGACACAAGAATCATCGACAGTTATTCATGTTTGTCCAGTAATCTAATTTGTTGAGGCCAATCGTCATTTGGGATTTGTCGCAATGAAGGCCTAATCGTTGTCTGAGGTATCGGTCAGCACTGGTACCCTTGATCTTGGTTTACCCAATGAACTTGTCTTCCTTTTGGTATACGGACATCCTCTTTTCCAATGTCCCATCCGTCCACACTTGAAACACCGGTTTCTGTCGTTGCCTGGTCTGTGCACCTGTGCACTTGTATTGCTGGGCTGCATCTCTACATCCCTGAGTTGCCACTGCAATCTCTCGTTATCTCCTGAAACACAAAAAAATTCTCTGTATCGTCCTTTTTGGGGAGACAACTGGAAATCAGATGGGACAACTGTCACTTTCATTCCTAATTTCGAGGGCAGTTGTGCATTTGTCTCCTCCACTGTATCCTGTATCCTTTTTATTTTAAGTTCTAGACCCGTTATCCGTTCTTGCTGTTCCCGTTGTCTGGATTCACCATCCCAAAGATGGAATGCAAGCCAGTCTACCGTTAGATTCTGTCTCTTCCTGGCTTTCAATCTTTGTTCCAATCTTTCCAATCGACTTCGCTCCAATGTACCATCTCTTGGAAACTCCTCATCATGTCCCTTTGTCCACAAATACCAATTCTCGACCTGCCTTATAGCTTCGGTACCATAACGGTCGTACATATGATGTGTACAAGTACCTTTTTGTGGAATCTCTGGTTGTCCTTGTGTATTCTTGCAGGCTCCATTTCCCATTCTGCCTTTGATCAAAGTAGCGTTGGATGTGTTGTAGCTTGTTCCTCTAAAGCTTCACTCGTACCTCCAGGAAGGATCTCTCCACCTGTTCAAACGGTGATTTCCAGATAATCTCTCTCACCTGTGGCTTTTGCACAATCCAATCTCACAGATCAGTATTTGCAGATGAGCCAAAGGGTCAGTATGAAATGGGTGAATCCTCAGGTATCTGCTCTGTTGAAGGGAAAATCACACAATGGTAACCGCACATATATATCTATATATAAACTCACCACCTTGCTCAATTTTCCAAGGTTGTCTTCACATTGATAATATCTCACAAAGATATCAAAGCTTCTTTCTTGAGACCGCATTTTCATCAATCAAACAATCAATATATTCAATTCAATTTATTCAGTTCAATTTATTCAGTTAAATTTATTCAATTAAATTTATTCAGTTCAATTCAATTATTCAATTTCAATTAATTTATCAATATTCATCAATAAATCAAATTAATCATTTTGGATGACTCCTTGCATAAGCCCTTTCCCCAATGATGTCAGGACAGGTCCATCTATTGACTGAGATTGAAGATCATCAGTCGTCACCTCTGGTTCATACCTCATGTCAATTGACGAATCACTGTTCTGTCCTAGGGTCATATCTGACATATTTTCCCATTTTGCCTGGTCTCCACAAATTTTCTTTGCAACCACTAAAGGCAACTCATCCTTCATTCGTGAGACAGCCAAAATGGATGGCAGATATTAAAGTTCTTTGGGAAAAATATCTCATCATTTTTTCTTTTAATAGTACCCAAAATCTCTTGGCAATATAAATTTCGTAAAACTCCTGAAATGGGACTGTCAAATTCCTTCAATCATGCTAAATTTTGAAACTCCATCACTTGTAATACCCAATTTATCCCATAGGGCTTGAAAGTTCTTTTCCAAGTTCGTGCAATCATTCTGCATTGGAACCCTATGATATCATTCATAATAATCATCATGATTTTATAATCATGGTCATATCATAATCATCTATTTGAAAAACAAACATTTCCTTTATCACCACAGCTATGTGGTATAATCAACAATAAAATAAACTGTACATAGCAAAAGGCTACCTCCTGACCACTTAGTATACCTATTGACAATAAGTCATAACAATATCGAATAATCATTAAACACTTAAAAGAAAAATCGCTTCTACTGCTCCAGCCGCAGCATTCGTCATTTTGTCTGCTCATCCGCGTGACCAAAACGAAATAAAGGGAGCTCAACCATTACACGGCGCCTTTTAATGGCGCATGCCATAGGAACTCAACGCAATTTCGACTCGGCCAGAAAAACGAGCAAATTTTGCAGGGTGTTAACTGGAATTAGTCGTGAAAATATATACAAGATACACAAAAATATATACCCACAAAAATAAACAACAAACCCAAACAAACCCAAGGTCGACCATATTACACAATATTACACCATTTCATGTGACATGAGAAAATCGTCATGATTGCTGAAATGTTCCAGGGTTTATGCACACCTTAAAAGAGGTATGCTTTGTGGTGTTGCCCACCTACCACATTGAATTAAATTACCACATTGAATTAAATTACACCATTTCAGCATCGTATTGATTGCTGGAATGTTCCAGGGTTTATACACACCTTAAAAGAGGTATGCTTTGTGGTGATGCCCACCTACCACATTGAATTAAATTACCACATTGAATTAAATTACCACATTGAATTAAATTACACATTGAATTAAATTACACCATTTCAGCATCGTATTGATTGCTGGAATGTTCCAGGGTTTATACACACCTTAAAAGAGGTATGCTTTGTGGTGTTGCCCACCTACCACATTGAATTAAATTACCACATTGAATTAAATTACACCATTTCAGCATCGTATTGATTGCTGGAATGTTCCAGGGTTTATACACACCTTAAAAGAGGTATGCTTTGTGGTGTTGCCCACCTACCACATTGAATTAAATTACCACATTGAATTAAATTACACCATTTCAGCATCGTATTGATTGCTGGAATGTTCCAGGGTTTATACACACCCTAAAAGAGGTATGCTTTGTGGTGTTGCCCACCTACCACATTGAATTAAATTACCACATTGAATTAAATTACCCATAAACATTTCTTCCATTCAACAGAACAAACATTTCCTATATCATGACATGCATGTCTTCAAAAATTGTATGACCAAGAGAACAATGAACAGAAAGAGTGAAAGGTAAAAGTAAAACTAATTAAAACTGCGGGCAGTGATGATCCGGGGACCATACCGCTCCATCCTGATTGGACGGGTGCATGCCAGAGTCGTTAACAACGACAGTCCAGATCCGATTGTTCAAAATTTCAACTCAATCGATCGAAAAATGAACGCAGGGATGCATTTTAAAGGTTTTCAAGAAATCCACCATGGCCGCCATGTCACGTGACTTATGATGTCATAATTAATATATGCATCCAATCAAGTGACTTACGATGATTGGTCAAGGTATCGAGCTCATCTGACCAACGGTTTGGCCTGCAGGTCGACACCAAGTTCATGGTCAGAAGAGAAAGAAATGTAATTAATTAAATAAGTACTTCATTAATTTCTAATAATTAAATAACTCGTGAATTCTCATCCAATTCACTTAACATTTGAGTGTTCCCAAAACGTTGAAGCAAAACGTTGCAACAACGAAAGTGAAACGTTGTAGCGACGTTGTGGAAACGTTAGCAAAACCCAACATTTGAATGTTCCCAAAACGTTGGAGCAAAACGTTGCAACAACGAAAGTGAAACGTTGTAGCGACGTTGTGGAAACGTTAGCAAAACCCAACATTTGAATGTTCCCAAAACGTTGGAGCAAAACGTTGCAACAACGAAAGTGAAACGTTGTAGCGACGTTGTGGAAACGTTAGCAAAACCCAACATTTGAATGTTCCCAAAACGTTGGAGCAAAACGTTGCAACAACGAAAGTGAAACGTTGTAGCGACGTTGTGGAAACGTTAGCAAAACCCAACATTTGAATGTTCCCAAAACGTTGGAGCAAAACGTTGCAACAACGAAAGTGAAACGTTGTAGTGACATTGTGGAAACGTTAGCAAAACCCAACATTTGAATGTTCCCAAAACGTTGGAGCAAAACGTTGCAACAACGAAAGTGAAACGTTGTAGCGACGTTGTGGAAACGTTAGCAAAACCCAACATTTGAATGTTCCCAAAACGTTGGAGCAAAACGTTGCAACAACATTCAATATATCAATGAGATACTCTCATAATTCAATGCATGAAAAAGATACTCATCATAATTCAATACATGAATGAGATACTCATCATAATTCAACATGTGAATGAGGTACTCATCAAAATTTAATACATCAATTAGATACTCATTATAATTTAATACATCAATTAGATACTCATCATAGTTCAATACATGAAATAGATACTCAGCATAATTCAATACATCAATTATACCTGTGCAAAATTCAATTCATGAATTAGATACTCATCATAATTAAAGACATGAATTAGATCCTCAGCATAATTCAACACATCAATTTGATACTTATCCTGGCCTGGGGTTGGCTTAGCGGTTAGGGTGCCGGCTTGGGATCCTAGGATCCTGGGTTCGAATCCCGGTCGATCGCTGAATTAACGCCAGAGGGTGTTGACTCAGCCTGTCATCCTTCCGAGGTCGGCAAATTGAGTACCAGCTTGCTGGGATGAATGATCACGGTGTGTGCCCCGATTTAGAATAGGTACACAGTATCCCTGCGCATCGTAAGATCGTGACCAAGGGTTGGCGTCAGGAAGGGCATCCGGCCATAAATACATTGCCACAAACAGGGAACCATGATTGTCATGGGGCCCGCAAGGCTAACCCCCGCCCTCGCGGGGAAAATGGCCTTAAAACGATCATTCATTCATATTCATTCAATTTGATACTTATCATAATTCAATACATCATTCAGATACTCATCATAAATCAATACATGAATTAGATACTCAGCATAATTAAGTAAGTCAATTATACACTGAGCATGATTCAATACATCAATTACTCATTATAAATCAACACATTAATTCGATGCACATCAAAATGGAATACATGAATTAGATGCTCTCATAATTCAATGCATGAATTAGATACTCAGCATAATTCAATATATCAATTAGATACTCATCATATTCAAGACATGAATTAGATACTCAGCATAATTCAATACACCAATTAGATAATCAGCATAATTCAATACATCAATTAGATATTCTCATAATTCAATTCAAGATTTACATACACATCATAATTCAATGCATGAATTAGATACACATCATAATTAAATACATGAATTAGATGCTCTTATAATTCAACACATCAATTAGATAATCATCATAATTCAATACATCAATTAGACACTCATCATAATTCAATGCATGAATAAGATAATCTCATAATTCAACACATAAATTAGATTCTCTCATAAGTCAATACATGAATGAGAAAATCATAATTCGACACATCAATTATACACCCTCATAATGCAATACATCAATCAGATACTCATCAGAATTCATCACATCAATGAGATACTCTCATAATTCAACACATAAATTAGATACTCTCATAATTCAATACATGAATGAGATACTCATCATAATTCAATACATGAATAAGATAATCATAATTCAATACATCAATTAGATACTCAGCATAATTAAATACATGAATGAGATACTCATCATAATTGAATACATGAATGAGATACTCATGATAATTCAATCGATGAATGACATACTTATCATAATTCAACACATGAATTAGAAACTCAGCATAATTCAAAACATCAATTCGATACTTATCATAATTCAAAACATGAATGAGATACTCATCATAATTCAACACATGAATGAGATACTCATTATAATTCAAAACAATAATTAGACACACATCATAATTCAAAACATCAATTAGATACTCATCATAATTCAATACATGAATGAGATACTCATGATAATTCAATACATGAATGAGATACTCATCATAATTCAAAACATAAATTTGATACTCATCATAATTCAAAACATGAATGAGATACTCATCATACTTCAAAACATGAATGAGATACTCATCATAATTCAACACATGATTGAGACACTCATTATAATTCAAAACAATAATTAGAAACTCAGCATAATTCAAAATATAAATTAGATACTCATCATAATTCAAAACATGAATGAGATATTCATGATAGTCTAATGCACGAATGAGATATTCATGATAGTCTAATACACGAATGAGGTTTTCATGATAGTCTAATACACGAATGAAATATTCATGATAGTCTAATGCACGAATGAGATATTCATGATAGTCTAATACACGAAAGAGATATTCATGATAGTCTAATACACGAATGAGGTTTTCATGATAGTCTAATCCACGAATGAGATATTCATGATAGTCTAATACACGAATGAGATATTCATGATAGTCTAATACACGAATGAGATATTCATGATAGTCTGATACACGAACGAGATATTCATGATAGTCTGATACACGAACGAGATATTCATGATAGTCTAATGCACGAATGAGATATTCATGATAGTCTAATGCACGAATGAGAGATTCATGATAGTCTGATACACGAATGAGATATTCATGATAGTCTAATGCACGAATGAGATATTCATGATAGTCTAATGCACGAATGAGATATTCATGATAGTCTGATACAGGAATGAGATATTCATGATAGTCTGATACACGAATGAGATATTCATGATAGTCTGATACACGAATGAGATATTCATGATAGTCTGATACACGAATGAGATATTCATGATAGTCTGATACACGAATGAGATATTCATGATAGTCTGATACACGAATGAGATATTCATTGATCGACTCCTCTTATCACTGATAACAAGCAGCTTGCTAACGAAATACATCCCTGCTGCTCACCTCCTTCTTTCAATCTTCGCTCCCTTCCCCTATTCCTTCTTACATTTATCCTTCATGCGATCCTCAGAACCTAAGAACCACAGAACACCGTTACTCGGCAACGGAAGAGGCGGAAGTGTAGGACCCACGATCATGGGTGAAAGTGCAACTTGGTCAAAGAAGAAATGTGAATATTCCTACAGATGGAGCACAGAGTGGCTGAATTATAAATAAAACATTGTTAAAACAAGGACGACTTTACTTCTCTAAAACACAAGGATTCACCTTTTGGGCGTGGTTCGTACTCCAAGCACCGGTGGATGGCGCGAAATGCTCGTCATGGCTTCTCCCTCAGCTGAGGTAAATGTTATTTTTGAAATCCGTGAAAGATAATAACAAGAGATTGTTTGAGGATTACTCAACTGGGGTTTCAGGGAAAAAAAAACTCAAGTTAATTTAACTCCTGCGTGGTGAAACGACACGACCAGCAGCAGGAGAAGTTCAAGTGAAAACACAACGGGCGGGAAATCTGAACGATGTTTCCTACGACATTCGCGTTTAGTTGTTAAATTTTTTACACGAGCAACGGTACCCGCCCTATGGGCGTGGCTTCAATTGAGAAGCCCAAATGAAAAGGCAAAATATCAGAAATTGAAGGTTTTTTTTATTTTAAACGATTCATATAAACATCCGTTGAATCATATCACACGCAAATCATCAAAATCTAAACAGTATCTTTAGAATTTCAATAAAAGCCACATCACTGTTCATATCGGTAAATATTATTCCATCGTGTTTCAAATCGTGATCGATACACTATGATCCTGTTGATCGTGATCGTGAATCGTGATCGATAATAGTGTTCACAATCGCTACGTCGTATGTACTCCCGATACGTGCACCAAATTCCCGATACGTGTAACTGTACCAAATCAACAGTCAAAAGGATTTTGAGCCGATAGCTATTACGGCCTTGGCAAGATCGATGGAGACAGCGATCTGTTAGCGTATTCACCGCCCAAATAGCTATGTGGAATTCTCTCATATCGAGATTAAACGTTACTGCTGTTACGGCCTTGGCAAGATCGATGGAGACAGCGTTTATTATACTTTTAAAGAACGACACTGTCTCAAGCCCCAGTCCTCATCACAGATGGGGCTCAGCGGTTTACCTGAGCCTGACGGCGAAGGGCAAGGTACACGCTGGCCCGTCTAGTGTAGCGCGCGTGCGGCCACGGACATCGAAGGGCATTAAATGTTCATTATACATTAAACGTTCATTAAAGGATTACGAAACGAAAAACATTACGAAATTACGTTCACACCGTCACATCAAACACTACCGTGAACACATGCATCGTCACAACATCGTCACAATGAGAACATGGTCACAATGAACGTTATGCGAATGCGAATGTTATGCGGGAGTCCAAACCTGAGAATGCTGGAGACCAAAGCTGAAATTGTGAAAACTAAATAGCCTATTTTACTCCCAGGGGTCCCAGGATTACCCATCCAAAATATCTTTATGATCGGTTCAGCAGTTTTTACGGTACCTTCGAACAGACAGACGGCCATTTGGTGAATTATAGTAAGATTGGATCTGGGGTGAAATTAGCGGGGGTAGAAAAGATCAAGGTTTTGGATGGGGAAAGATAAGAGATGGTGGTGAACAGCTGTTTTAAAGACCTGGAGGGAGGAGTGGGATTGAAGAGAGTGAGGGAGTTTGTTCCAAAGGCGGGAGAAAAGAGGAATGAAGGAGTGAAGGTGGAGCAGAGAGTCTTGATTTTGGCGGTTTAACCATAAGAGGGTTGCAGGCAGATCTTGTGCGACCTGTAGGAATATTTGGGGGACAGAGCCCAGAGAGAGCTGGGGAAGCAAGGCCGGAGAGGAGTCGGTAGAAGACAGAAAGACCACCAACCTGCCTGCGCTGAGTAAGTGAAAGGCCCTCGGAGTTAGCTTCATCGCGGGAGATTCCAATGATTCTGAAAGCTTTGGTTTCAACAGTGTGAAGCCGAGCTAGGTAAGAGGCAGGAGCACCAGGCCAGAGGGGAGAACAGTATTCCATTGAGCTGCGGATTAAAGCCTTGTAGGTGGTGAGGAGCTCAGGTGTGCCAAGGAAGGACTTCGCACGATGGAGGATGCGCAGTCGGTGACTGGCTTTGGAGGCCAAATTTGAAATGTGGTTTTCCCAGGAAAGATCGTGGCAGATAGTGAGACCCAAAAGCTTGAGTGACAGAACTTCTTGGAGAGGATTATTCAGAAAGTGGATGGGAGGGTTGTCCAGTCGGTCTTTTCAGAGAGACAGAGTAAGAGTGTGAGATTTGTCAGGATTGAAAGACATGTTCCACTTGTTTGACCAGTCTGTGATTTTGTCCAGGTCTGCAGAGAGTGAGGAGGCTGCAGACTGTCGATCTGAGGGATGAGGAATGGAGCGGCAGAGAGTGGAGTCATCAGGAAAGAGATAGAGAGGATTTTCAAGAGTCAGAGAGATCATTGATGAAGACCAGAAAAAGCAAAGGCGCAGAACACTGCCTTGGGGCACTCCAGCCTGAACAGGAAGGGGAGATGAGAGAAACCCATTCAGGGCCACACGTTGACTATGACTAGAGAGGAAGTCCGCCCGTCATGCGTGGAGATTTCCATGGATACCATAAGAGGAGAGTTCGGTGAGCAGAGCTGGGTGCCAGACGGTATCGAAGGCATGTGATATGTCAAGGGAGACAGCTCTAATTTCCTATTTGGCATTGAGGACCTCCATCAAAGACCTCTTGAGCATAATCTAGGAATAAATTAGTTTAGGAAACAAAGAATGATGACGTCATCGGTCACGTGTTTCGGCCGCCATCTTGGAAAAACAGAAGGAAAAAAAACTTGATCCAAAATTTCCGATTAAAAAAAAAGTACATTCCCGCAAGTCCTCGGTCCCTGACCGATTTTTAATCTGTCTGTTTGTTACTTGCCGGAAAAGATTCCGGCAAGTATGTTGATCGGTTGGTTTGTTACTTGCCGGAAAAAATTCCGGCAAGTATGTTGACCTGTTCGTTTGTCTGTCTGTCTGTTTGTCTGTTTGTTACTTGCCGGAAAAGATTCCGGCAAGTATGTTGATCTGTTCGTTACTTGCCGGAAAAGATTCCGGCAAGTATGTTGATCTGTTCGTTTGTTTGTCTGTTTGTTACTTGCCGGAAAAGATTCCGGCAAGTATGTTGATCTGTTCGTTACTTGCCGGAAAAGATTCCGGCAAGTATGTTGATCTTTTGTTACTTGCCGGAAAAATTTTCCGGCAAGTATGTTGATCTGTTCGTTTGTTTGTTACTTGCCGGAAAAGATTCCGGCAAGTATGTTGATCTGTTCGTTTGTTACTTGCCGGAAAAGATTCCGGCAAGTATGTTGATCTGTTCGTTTGTTACTTGCCGGAAAAGATTCCGGCAAGTATGTTGATCTGTTCGTTTGTTTGTCTGTCTGTCTGTCTGTCTGTTTGTCTGTCTGTTTGCAGCACTGCGTCTACACCGTTGCACGTAGAATCGCCAAACTTTGCACACATATTGGACTTGCCCTGGAATAGACTGTGCCCAATTGATGACGTCATCGGTGACGTGGTTCGGCCGCCATCTTGGAAAAACCGAAAAACATTGCACCTCTATATCTCCGAAAGTACTGAACAGAAAAAATTGAGACATGGCTCATTGTAAAGAACTCTCCATGGGGAATAAAATATGTTAATGATGACATCATCAGTCACGTGGTTCGGTCGCCATCTTGGAAAAACGGCAAAACGTTGTGCCACTATATCTCCAAAAGTGCTGAACAGAAAAAATTGAGACATGGCTCATTGTAAAGCACTCTCCATGGGGAATACAATATGTTAATGATGATGTCATCAGTCACGTGGTCGGCCGCCATCTTGGAAAAACGGCAAAACTTTGCACCACTATATCTCCAAAAGTGCTGAACAGAAAAAATTGAGACATGGCTCATTGGAAAGCACTCTCCATGGGGAATACAATATGTTAATGATGATGTCATCAGTCACGTGGTCGGCCGCCATCTTGGAAAAACGGCAAAACTTTGCACCACTATATCTCCAAAAGTGCTGAACAGAAAAAATTGAGACATGGCTCATTGTAAAAAACTCTCCATGGGGAATAAAATATGTTAATGACGTCATATGTCACGTGGTCGGCCGCCATCTTGGGAAAACGGCAAAAATTTGCACCACTATATCTCCAAAAGTGCTGAACAGAAAAAATTGAGACATGGCTCATTGTAAAGAACTCTCCATGGGGAATAAAATTTGTTAATGATGACGTCATATGTCACGTGGTTCGGTCGCCATCTTGGAAAAACCGAAATATTTTGCACCTCCATATCTCTGAATGTGCTGAATAGAAAAAATTGAGACATGGCTCATTGTAAAGAAATCTCCATGGGGAATAAAATATGTTAATGATGATGCCATCGGTCACGTGGTTCGGTTGCCATCTTGGAAAAACGGCAAAACGTTGCGCCACTATATCTCCAAAAGTGCTGAACAGAAAAAATTGAGACATGGCTCATTGTAAAGAACTCTCCATGGGGAATAAAATATGTTAATGATGACGTCATCAGTCACGTGGTCGGCCGCCATCTTGGAAAAACGGCAAAACTTTGCACCACGAAATCTCCAAAAGTGCTGAACAGAAAAAATTGAGACATGGCTCATTGTAAAGAACTCTCCATGGGGAATAAAATATGTTAATGATGATGTCATATGTCACGTGGTCGGCCGCCATCTTGGAAAAACGGCAAAACTTTGCACCACTATATCTCCAAAAGTGCTGAACAGAAAAAATTGAGACATGGCTCATTGTAAAGAACTCTCCATGGGGAATAAAATATGTTAATGATGATGTCATATGTCACGTGGTCGGCCGCCATCTTGGAAAAACGGCAAAACTTTGCACCGCTATATCTCCAAAAGTGCTGAACAGAAAAAATTGAGCTCATTGTAAAGAACTCTCCATGGGGAATAAAATGTTAGTGATGACGTCATCGGTCACGTGGTTCGGCCGCCATCTTGGAAAAACTCAAAAACTTTGCACCTCCATATCTCCGAAAGTGCTGAATAGAAAAAATTGAGACATGGCTCATTGTAAAGAACTCTCCATGGGGAATAAAATATGTTAATGATGACGTCATCGGTCACGTGGTTCGAACGCCATATTTGTGCGAAATGGCCGATAAAAAAGTAAATTCCGGCAAGTCCTCGGTCTCTGACCGATTTTTCATTACTTGCCGGAAAAGATTCCGGCAAGTATGTTGATCTGTTCGTTTGTTTGTCTGTCTGTCTGTCTGTCTGTCTGTCTGTTTGTCTGTCTGTTTGCAGCACTGCGTCTACACCGTTGCACGTAGAATCGCCAAACTTTGCACACATATTGGTCTTGCCCTGGAATAGACTGTGCCCAATTGATGACGTCATCGGTGACGTGGTTCGGCCGCCATCTTGGAAAAACTGAAAAACGTTGCACCTCTATATCTCCGAAAGTACTGAACAGAAAAAATTGAGACATGGCTCATTGTAAAGAACTCTCCATGCGGAATAAAATATGTAAATGATGACGTCATCAGTCACGTGGTTCGGTCGCCATCTTGGAAAAACGGCAAAACGTTGCGCCACGCTATCTCCAAAAGTGCTGAACAGAAAAAATTGAGACATGGCTCATTGTAAAGAACTCTCCATGGGGAATAAAATATGTTAATGATGACGTCATATGTCACGTGGTCGGCCGCCATCTTGGAAAAACGGCAAAACTTTGCACCACTATATCGCCAAAAGTGCTGAACAGAAAAAATTGAGACATGGCTCATTGTAAAGAACTCCACATGGGGAATAAAATATGTTAATGATGACGTCATCAGTCACGTGGTCGGCCGCCATCTTGGAAAAACGGCAAAACTTTGCACTACGAAATCTCGAAAAGTGCTGAACAGAAAAAATTGAGACATGGCTCATTGTAAAAAACTCTCCATGGGGAATAAAATATGTTAATGATGTCATATGTCACGTTGTCGGCCGCCATCTTGGAAAAACGGCAAAACTTTGCACCACTATATCTCCAAAAGTGCTGAACAGAAAAAATTGAGACATGGCTCATTGTAAAGACCTCTCCATGGGGAATAAAATATGTTAATGATGATGCCATCGGTCACGTGGTTCGGCCGCCATCTTGGAAAAACGGCAAAAACTTTGCACCACTATATCTCCAAAAGTGCAGAATGGAAAAAATTGAGACATGGCTCATTGTAAAGACCTCTCCATGGGGAATAAAATTTGTTAATGATGACATCATATGTCACGTGGTTCGGCCGCCATCTTGGAAAAACCGAAACCTCCACATCTCCGAAAGTGCTGAATAGAAAAAATTGAGACATGGCTCATTGAAAAGAACTCTCCATGGGGAATAAAATATGTTAATGATGACGTCATCGGTCACGTGGTTCGGCCGCCATATTTGTCCTAAATGGCCAATAAAAAAGTACATTCCGGCAAGTCCTCGGTCTCTGACAGATTTTTCATCTGTCTGTTTGTCTGTTTGCAGCACTGCGTCTACACCGTTGCACGGAGAATCGCCAAACTTTGCACACATATTGGTCTTGCCCTGGAATAGACTGTGCCCAATTGATGACGTCATCGGTGACGTGGTTCGGCCGCCATCTTGGAAAAACCGAAAAACTTTGCACTTCTATATCTCCGAAAGTACTGAACAGAAAAAATTGAGACATGGCTCATTGTAAAGAACTCTCCATGGGGAATAAAATATGTTAATGATGACATCATCAGTCACGTGGTCGGCCGCCATCTTGGAAAAACCGAAAAACTTTGCACCTCTATATCTCCGAAAGTACTGAACAGAAAAAATTGAGACATGGCTCATTGTAAAGAACTCTCCATGGGGAATAAAATATGTAAATGATGACGTCATCAGTCACGTGGTTCGGTCGCCATCTTGGAAAAACGGCAAAACGTTGCGCCACTATATCTCCAAAAGTGCTGAACAGAAAAAATTGAGACATGGCTCATTGTAAAGAACTCTCCATGGGGAATAAAATTTGTTAATGATGACGTCATATGTCACGTGGTTCGGCCGCCATCTTGGAAAAACCGAAAAACTTAGCACCTCTATGTGTCCAAAAGTGCTGAATAGAAAAAATTGAGACATGCCTCATTGTAAAGAACTCTCCATGGGGAATAAAATATGTTAATGATGACGTCATCGGTCACGTGGTTCGGCCGCCATATTTGTCCTCAATGGCCAATAAAAAAGTACATTCCGGCAAGTCCTCGGTCTCTGACCGATTTTTCATTTGTCTGTCTGTCTGTCTGTCTGTCTGTTTGTCTGTCTGTTTGCAGCACTGCGTCTACACCGTTGCACGGAGAATCGCCAAACTTTGCACACATATTGGTCTTGCCCTGGAATAGACTGTGCCCAATTGATGACGTCATCGGTGACGTGGTTCGGCCGCCATCTTGGAAAAACCGAAAAACTTTGCACCTCTATATCTCCGAAAGTACTGAACAGAAAAAATTGAGACATGGCTCATTGTAAAGAACTCTCCATGGGGAATAAAATATGTTAATGATGACGTCATCAGTCACGTGGTCGGCCGCCATCTTGGAAAATGGCAAAATTTTGCACCACTATATCTCCAAAAGTGCTGAACAGAAAAAATTGAGCTCATTGTAAAGTACTCTCCATGGGGAATAAAATGTTAGTGATGACGTCATTGGTCACGTGGTTCGGCCGCCATCTTGGAAAAAGTTTGCAACTCTATATCTCCGAAAGTGCTGAACAGAAAAAATTGAGACATGGCTCATTGTAAAGAACTCGCCATGGGGAATAAAATATGTTAATGATGACGTCATCAGTCACGTGGTTCGGCCGCCATCTTGGAAAAACCTAAAAACTTTGCACCTCCATATCTCTGAAAGTACTGAATAGAAAAAATTGAGACATGGCTCATTGTAAAGAACTCTTGATGGGGAATAAAATGTGTTAATGATGACGTCATCAGTTACGTAGTTTGGCCGCCATCTTGGAAAAACCGAAAAACCTACCACCTCCATATCTCCCAAAGTGCTGAATAGAAAAAATTGAGATGTGACTCATTGTAAAGAACTCTCCATGGGGAATAAAATATGTTAATGATGATGTCATAGGTCACGTGGTTCGGCCGCCATCTTGGAAAAACCGAAAAACCTACCACCTCCATATCTCCCAAAGTGCTCAATATAAAAAATTGAGACATGGCTCATTGTAAAGAACTCTCCATGGGGAATAAAATATGTTCATGATGACATCATCGGTCACGTGGTTCGGCCGCCATATTTGTCCTAAATGGCCGATAAAAAAGTAAATTCCGGCAAGTCCTCGGTCTCTGACCGATTTTTCATCTGTTTGTTTGTCTGTTTGCAGCACTGCGTCTACACCGTTGCACGTAGAATCGCCAAACTTTGCACACATATTGGTCTTGCCCTGGAATAGACTGTGCCCAATTGATGACGTCATCGGTGACGTGGTTCGGCCGCCATCTTGGAAAAACTGAAAAACTTTGCACCTCTATATCTCCGAAAGTACTGAACAGAAAAAATTGAGACATGGCTCATTGTAAAGAACTCTCCATGGGGAATAAAATATGTTAATGATGACGTCATCAGTCACGTGGTCGGCCGCCATCTTGGTAAAACAGCAAAACTTTGCACCACTATATCTCCAAAAGTGCTGAACAGAAAAAATTGAGACATGGCTCATTGTAAAGAACTCTCCATGGGGAATAAAATATGTTAATGATGACGTCATATGTCACGTGGTCGGCCGCCATTTTGGAAAAACGGCAAAACTTTGCACCACTATATCTCCAAAAGTGCTGAACAGAAAAAATTGAGACATGGCTCATTGTAAAGAACTCTCCATGGGGAATAAAATATGTTAATGATGACGTCATCAGTCACGTGGTCGGCCGCCATCTTGGAAAAACCGAAAAACCTCGCACCTCCATATCTCCGAAAGTGCTGAATAGAAAAAATTGAGAAATGGCTCATTGTAAAGAACTCTCCATGTGGAATAAAATATGTTAATGATGACGTCATCGGTGACGTGGTTCGGCCGCCATCTTGGAAAAACCGAAAAACTTTGCACCTCTATATCTCCGAAAGTACTGTACAGAAAAAATTGAGACATGGCTCATTGTAAAGAACTCTCCATGGGGAATAAAATATGTTAATGATGACGTCATATGTCACGTGGTCGGCCGCCATCTTGGAAAAACGGCAAAAATTTGCACCACTATATCTCCAAAAGTGCTGAACAGAAAAATTTGAGACATGGGTCATTGTAAAGAACTCTCCATGGGGAATAAAATATGTTAATGATGACGTCATCGGTCACGTGGTTCGGCCGCCATCTTGGAAAAACCGAAAAACTCTGCACCTCCACATCTCCAAAAGTCCTGAATAGAAAAAATTGAGGTATGGCTCATTGTAAAGAACTCTCCATGGGGAATAAAATATGTTAATGATGACGTCATCGGTCACGTGGTTCGGCCGCCATATTTGTCCTAAATGGCCGATAAAAAAGTACATTCCGGCAAGTCCTCGGTCTCTGACCGATTTTTCATCTGTCTGTCTGTTTGTTACTTGCCGGAAAAGATTCCGGCAAGTATGTTGATCTGTTCGTTTGTCTGTTTGTTACTTGCCGGAAAAATTTTCCGGCAAGTATGTTGATCTGTTCGTTTGTTTGTCTGTCTGTCTGTTTGTCTGTCTGTTTGTCTGTCTGTTTGTCTGTTTGCAGCACTGCGTCTACACCGTTGCACGGAGAATCGCCAAACTTTGCACACATAATGGTCTTGCCCTCTAATATACTGTGCCTCAATGATGACGTCATCAGTGACGTGGTTCGGCCGCCATCTTGGAAAAACCGAATAAATTTGCACCTCTATATCTCCGAAAGTACTGAACAGAAAAAATTGAGACATGGCTCATTGTAAAGAACTCTCCATGGGGAATAAAATATGTTAATGATGACGTCATATGTCACGTGGTCGGCCGCCATCTTGGAAAAACGGCAAAAATTTGCACCACTATATCTCCAAAAGTGCTGAACAGAAAAAATTGAGACATGGCTCATTGTAAAGAACTCTCCATGGGGAATAAAATATGTAAATGATGACGTCATCAGTCACGTGGTTCGGTCGCCATCTTGGAAAAACGGCAAATCGTTGCGCCACTATATCTCCAAAAGTGCTGAACAGAAAAAATTGAGACATGGCTCATTGGAAAGAACTCTCCATGGGGAATAAAATATGTTAATGATGACGTCATATGTCACGTGGTCGGCCGCCATCTTGGAAAAACGGCAAAACTTTGCACCACTATATCTCCAAAAGTGCTGAACAGAATAATTGAGACATGGCTCATTGTAAAGAACTCTCCATGGGGAATAAAATATGTTAATGATGACGTCATCAGTCACGTGGTCGGCCGCCATCTTGGAAAAACGGCAAAACTTTGCACCACAAAATCTCCAAAAGTGCTGAACAGAAAAAATTGAGACATGGCTCATTGTAAAGAACTCTCCATGGGGAATAAAATATGTTAATGATGACGCCATCGGTCACGTGGTTCGGCCGCCATCTTGGAAAAATGGGAAAACTTTGCACCACTATATCTCCAAAAGTGCAGAATGGAAAAAATTGAGACATGGCTCATTGTAAAGAACTCTCAATGGGGAATAAAATATGTTAATGATGACGTCATATGTCACGTGGTTCGGCCGCCATCTTGGAAAAACCGAAAAATTGTGCACCTCCATATCTCTGAAAGTGCTGAATAGAAAAAATTGAGACATGGCTCATTGTAAAGAACTCTCCATGGGGAATAAAATATGTTAATGATGACATCATAGGTCACGTGGTTCGGCTGCCATCTTGGAAAAACCGAAAAACGTAGCACCTCCATATCTCCAAAAGTGCTGAATAGAAAAAGTTGAGACATGGCTCTTTGTGAAGAACTCTCCATGGGGAATAATATATGTTAATGATGACGTCATCTATCACGTGGTTCGGACGCCATATTTGTCTTAAATGGCCGATAAAAGAGTACATTCCGGCAAGTCCTCGGTCTCTGACCGATTTTTTTGTCTGTTTGTCTGTCTGTCTGTTTGTCTGTTTGTCTGTCTGTTTGCAGCACTGCGTCTACACCGTTGCACGGAGAATCGCCAATCTTTGCACACATATTGGTCTTGCCCTGGAATAGACTCTGCCCAATTGATGACGTCATCGGTGACGTGGTTCGGCCGCCATCTTGGAAAAACCGAAAAACTTTGCACCTCTATATCTCCGAAAGTACTGAACAGAAAAAATGGAGACATGGCTCATTGTAAAGAACTCTCCATGGGGAATAAAATATGTTAATGATGACGTCATATGTCACGTGGTCGGCCGCCATCTTGGAAAAACGGCAAAAATTTGCACCACTATACTGTATCTCCAAAAGTGCTGAACAGAAAAAATTGAGACATGGCTCATTGTAAAGAACTCTCCATGGGGAATAAAATATGTTAACGATGACGTCATATGTCACGTGGTCGGCCGCCATCTTGGAAAAACGGCAAAAATTTGCACCACTATATCTCCAAAAGTGCTGAACAGAAAAAATTGAGACATGGCTCATTGTAAAGAACTCTCCATGGGGAATAAAATATGTTAATGATGACGTCATCAGTCACGTGGTCGGCCGCCATCTTGGAAAAACGGCAAAACTTTGCACCACGATATCTCCAAAAGTGCTGAACAGAAAAAATTGAGACATGGCTCATTGTAAAGAACGCTCCATGGGGAATAAAATATGTTAATGATGACGTCATCAGTCACGTGGTCGGCCGCCATCTTGGAAAAACCGAAAAACCTAGCACCTCCATATCTCCGAAAGTGCTGAATAGAAAAAATTGAGACATGGCTCATTGTCAAGAACTCTCCATGTGGAATAAAATATGTTAATGATGACGTCATCGGTCACGTGGTGCGGCCGCCATCTTGGAAAAACGGGAAAAAAAATCACCTCCATATCTCCGAAAGTGCTGAATAGAAAAAATTGAGACATGGCTCATTGGAAAGAACTCTCCAGGGGGAATAAAATATGTTAATGATGACGTCATCGGTCACGTGGTTCGGCCGCCATCTTGGAAAATCCGAAAAACGTTGCACCTCTATCTCCAAAAGTGCTGAACAGAAAAAATTGAGACATGGCTCATTGGAAAGAACTCTCCAGGGGGAATAAAATATGTTAATGATGATGTCATCGGTCAGGTGGTTCAGCCGCCATATTTGTCCTAAATGGCCAATAAAAAAGTAAATTCCGGCAAGTCCTCGGTCTCTGACCGATTTTTCATCTGTTTGTCTGTTTGTCTGTTTGCAGCACTACGTCTACACCGTTGCACATAGAATCGCCAAGCTTGGCACACATATTGGTCTTGCCCTCTAATGTACTGTGCCCAAATGATGACGTCATCAGTCACGTGGTTCGGCCGCCATCTTGGAAAAACCGAAAATTTTTGCAGCTCGATATCTCAAAGTGCTGAACAGAAAAAATTGAGACATGGCTCATTGTGAAGAACTCTCCATGGGGAATAAAACATGTTAATGATGACGTCATCAGTCACGTGGTCGGCCGCCATCTTGGAAAAACGGCAAAACTTTGCACCAATATATCTCCAAAAGTGCTGAACAGAAAAAATTGAGACATGGCTCATTGTAAAGAACTCTCCATGGGGAACAAAATATGTTAATGATGACGTCATCAGTCACGTGGTTCGACCGCCATCTTGGAAAAACGGGCAAACTTTGCACCACTATATCTCCGAAAGTACTGAACAGAAAAAATTGAGACATGGCTCATTGTAAAGAACTCTCCATGGGGAATAAAACATGTTAATGATGACGTCATCAGTCACGTGGTCGGCCGCCATCTTGGAAAAACGGCAAAACTTTGCACCACTATATCTCCAAAAGTGCTGAACAGAAAAAATTGAGACATGGCTCATTGTAAAGAACTCTCCATGGGGAATAAAATATGTTAATGATGACGTCATATGTCACGTAGTTCGGCCGCCATCTTGGAAAAACCGGAAAACGTTACACCTCCATATCTCCGAAAGTCCTGAATAGAAAAACTTGGGACGTGGCTCAATGTAAAGAACTCTCCATGGGGAATAAAATATGTTAATGATGACGTCATCAGTCACGTGGTTCGGCCGCCATATTTGTCCTAAATGGCCAATAAAAAAGTACATTCCGGCAAGTCCTCGGTCTCTGACCGATTTTTCATCTGTTTGTCTGTCTGTTTGCAGCACTGCGTCTACACCGTTGCACGTAGAATCGCCAAACTTTGCACACTTATTGGTCTTGCCCTGGAATAGACTGTGCCCAATTGATGACGTCATCGGTGACGTGGTTCGGCCGCCATCTTGGAAAAACCGAAAACCTTTGCACCTCTATATCTCCGAAAGTACTGAACAGAAAAAATTGAGACATGGCTCATTGTAAAGAACTCTCCATGGGGAATAAAATATGTAAATGATGACGTCATCAGTCACGTGGTTCGGTCGCCATCTTGGAAAAACGGCAAAACGTTGCGCCACTATATCTCCAAAAGTGCTGAACAGAAAAAATTGAGACATGGCTCATTGTAAAGAACTCTCCATGGGGAATAAAATATGTTAATGATGACGTCATATGTCACGTGGTCGGCCGCCATCTTGGAAAAACGGCAAAACTTTGCACCACTATATCTCCAAAAGTGCTGAACAGAAAAAATTGAGACATGGCTCATTGTAAAGAACTCTCCATGGGGAATAAAATATGTTAATGATGACGTCATCAGTCACGTGGTCGGCCGCCATCTTGGAAAAACGGCAAAACTTTGCACCACGAAATCTCCAAAAGTGCTGAACAGAAAAAATTGAGACATGGCTCATTGTAAAGAACTCTCCATGTGGAATAAAATTTGTTAATGATGACGTCATATGTCACGTGGTTCGGCCGCCATCTTGGAAAAACCGAAAAATTTTGCACCTCCATATCTCTGAAAGTGCTGAATAGAAAAAATTGAGACATGGCTCATTGAAAAGAACTCTCCATGGGGAATAAAATAAGTTAATGATGACGTCATCTATCACGTGTTTCGGCCGCCATATTTGTCCTAAATGGCCGACAAAAAAGTACATTCCGGCAAGTCCTCGGTCTCTGACCGATTTTTCATCTGTCTGTTTGTCTGTTTGTCTGTTTGTCTGTTTGCAGCACTGCGTCTACACCGTTGCACGTATAATCGCCAAACTTTGCACACATATTGGTCTTGCCCTGGAATAGACTGTGCCCAATTGATGACGTCATCGGTGACGTGGTTCGGCCGCCATCTTGGAAAAACCGACAAACTTTGCACCACTATATCTCCAAAAGTGCTGAACAGAAAAAATTGAGACATGGCTCATTGTAAAGAACTCTCCATGGGGAATAAAATATGTTAATGATGACGTCATCAGTCACGTGGTCGGCCGCCATCTTGGAAAAACGGCAAAACTTTGCACCACGAAATCTCCAAAAGTGCTGAACAGAAAAAATTGAGACATGGCTCATTGTAAAGAACTCTCCATGGGGAATAAAATATGTTAATGATGATGTCATATGTCACGTGGTCGGCCGCCATCTTGGAAAAACGGCAAAACTTTGCACCACTATATCTCCAAAAGTGCTGAACAGAAGAAATTGAGACATGGCTCATTGTAAAGAACTCTCCATGGGGAATAAAATATGTTAATGATGACGTCATCAGTCACGTGGTCGGCCGCCATCTTGGAAAAACGGCAAAACTTTGCACCACGAAATCTCCAAAAGTGCTGAACAGAAAACATTGAGACATGGCTCATTGTAAAGAACTCTCCATGGGGAATAAAATATGTTAATGATGATGTCATATGTCACGTGGTCGGCCGCCATCTTGGAAAAACGGCAAAACTTTGCACCACTATATCTCCAAAAGTGCTGAATAGAAAAAATTGAGACATGGCTCATTGTAAAGAACTCTCCATGGGGAATAAAATGTGTTAATGATGACGTCATCAGTCACGTGGTCGGCCGCCATCTTGGAAAAACGGCAAAACTTTGCACCTCCATATCTCTGAAAGTACTGAACAGAAGAAATTGAGACATGGCTCATTGTAAAGAACTCTCCATGGGGAATAAAATATGTTAATGATGACGTCATCAGTCACGTGGTCGGCCGCCATCTTGGAAAAACGGCAAAACTTTGCACCACGAAATCTCCAAAAGTGCTGAACAGAAAACATTGAGACATGGCTCATTGTAAAGAACTCTCCATGGGGAATAAAATATGTAAATGATGACGTCATCAGTCACGTGGTTCGGTCGCCATCTTGGAAAAACGGCAAAACGTTGCGCCACTATATCTCCAAAAGTGCTGAACAGAAAAAATTGAGACATGGCTCATTGTAAAGAACTCTCCATGGGGAATAAAATATGTTAATGATGACGTCATATGTCACGTGGTCGGCCGCCATCTTGGAAAAACGGCAAAACTTTGCACCACTATATCTCCAAAAGTGCTGAACAGAAAAAATTGAGACATGGCTCATTGTAAAGAACTCTCCATGGGGAATAAAATATGTTAATGATGACGTCATCAGTCACGTGGTCGGCCGCCATCTTGGAAAAACGGCAAAACTTTGCACCACGAAATCTCCAAAAGTGCTGAACAGAAAAAATTGAGACATGGCTCATTGTAAAGAACTCTCCATGGGGAATAAAATTTGTAAATGATGACGTCATATGTCACGTGGTTCGGCCGCCATCTTGGAAAAACCGAAAAATTTTGCACCTCCATATCTGTGAAAGTGCTGAATAGAAAAAATTGAGACATGGCTCATTGAAAAGAACTCTCCATGGGGAATAAAATAAGTTAATGATGACGTCATCTATCACGTGTTTCGGCCGCCATCTTGGAAAAACGGCAAAACGTTGCGCCACTATATCTCCAAAAGTGCTGAACAGAAAAAATTGAGACATGGCTCATTGGAAAGAACTCTCCAGGGGGAATAAAATATGTTAATGATGACGTCATCGGTCACGTGGTGCGGCCGCCATCTTGGAAAAACGGGAAAAAAAATCACCTCCATATCTCCGAAAGTGCTGAATAGAAAAAATTGAGACATGGCTCATTGGAAAGAACTCTCCAGGGGGAATAAAATATGTTAATGATGACGTCATCGGTCACGTGGTTCGGCCGCCATATTTGTCCTAAATGGCCGATAAAAAAGTAAATTCCGGCAAGTCCTCGGTCTCTGACCGATTTTTCATCTGTTTGTTACTTGCCGGAAAAGATTCCGGCAAGTATGTTGATCTGTTCGTTTGTTTGTCTGTCTGTTTGTCTGTTTGCAGCACTACGTCTACACCGTTGCACGTAGAATCGCCAAACTTGGCACACATATTGGTCTTGCCCTCTAATATACTGTGCCCAAATGATGACGTCATCAGTCACGTGGTTCGGCCGCCATCTTGGAAAAACCGAAAAATTTTGCACCTCGATATCTCAGTGCTGAACAGAAAAAATTGAGCCATGGCTCATTGTAAAGAACTCTCCATTGGGAATAAAACATGTTAATGATGACGTCATAGGTCACGTGGTTCGGCCGCCATCTTGGAAAAACGGCAAAACTTTGCACCACTATATCTCCAAAAGTGCTGAACAGAAAAAATTGAGACATGGCTCATTGTAAAGAACTCTCCATGGGGAATAAAATATGTTAATGATGACGTCATCAGTCACGTAGTTCGGTCGCCATCTTGGAAAACCCGAAAAACTTTGCACCACTATATCTCCAAAAGTGCTGAATAGAAAAAATTGAGACATGGCTCATTGTAAAGAACTCTCCATGGGGAATAAAATATGTTAATGATGATGTCATCGGTCAGGTGGTTCGGCCGCCATCTTGGAAAAACCGAAAAACTTTGCACCTCCGTATCTCGAAAAGTGCAGAATGGAAAAAATTGAGACATGGCTCATTGTAAAGAACTCTCCATGGGGAATAAAATATTTTAATGATGACGTCATGTATCACGTAGTTCGGCAGCCATATTTGTCCTCAATGGCCGATAACAAAGTAAATTCCGGCAAGTCCTCGGTCTCTGACCGATTTTTCATTTGTCTGTTTGTCTGTTTGTCTATCTGTTTGTCTGTCTGTCTGTCTGTCTGTTTGCAGCACTGCGTCTACACCGTTGCACGTAGAATCGCCAAACTTTGCACACATATTGGTCTTGCCCTGGAATAGACTGTGCCCAATTGATGACGTCATCAGTCACGTGGTTCGGCCGCCATCTTGGAAAAACCGAAAAACTTTGCACCTCCATATCTCCGAAAGTGCTGAATAGAAAAAATTGAGACATGGCTCATTGTAAAGAACTCTCCATGGGGAATAAAATATGTTAATGATGACGTCATCAGTCACGTGGTTCGGCCGCCATCTTGGAAAAACCGAAAAAAATTGTACTTCTGTATCTCCAAAAGTGCTGAATAGAAAAAATTGAGACATGGCTCATTGTAAAGAACTCTCCATGGGGAATAAAATATGTTAATGATGACGTCATCAGTCACGTGGTTCGGCCTCCATCTTGGAAAAACAGAAAAATTTGCACCTCCATATCTCCGAAAGTACTGAATAGAAATAATTGAGACATGGCTCATTGTAAAGAACTCTCCATGGGGAATCAAATATGTTAATGATGACATCATCAGTCACGTGGTTCGGCCGCCATCTTGGAAAAACCGAAAAACTTTGCAATGCCACATCTCCAAAAGTCCTGAATAGAAAAAATTGAGACATGGCTCATTGTAAACAACTCTCCACGGGGAATAAAATATGTTAATGATGACATCATCGGTCACGTGGTTCGGCCGCCATATTTGTCCTAAATGGCCGATAAAAAAGTAAATTCCGGCAAGTCCTCGGTCTCTGACCGATTTTTCATCTGTCTGTTTGTCTGTTTGTCTGTTTGTCTGTTTGCAGCACTGCGTCTACACCGTTGCACGTAGAATCGCCAAACTTTGCACACATATTGGTCTTGCCCTGGAATAGACTGTGCCCAATTGATGACGTCATCGGTGACGTGGTTCGGCCGCCATCTTGGAAAAACCGAAAAACTTTGCACCACTATATCTCCAAAAGTGCTGAACAGAAAAAATTGAGACATGGCTCATTGTAAAGAACTCTCCATGGGGAATAAAATATGTTAATGATGACGTCATCAGTCACGTGGTCGGCCGCCATCTTGGAAAAACGGCAAAACTTTGCACCACGAAATCTCCAAAAGTGCTGAACAGAAAAAATTGAGACATGGCTCATTGTAAAGAACTCTCCATGGGGAATAAAATATGTTAATGATGATGTCATATGTCACGTGGTCGGCCGCCATCTTGGAAAAACGGCAAAACTTTGCACCACTATATCTCCAAAAGTGCTGAACAGAAGAAATTGAGACATGGCTCATTGTAAAGAACTCTCCATGGGGAATAAAATATGTTAATGATGACGTCATCAGTCACGTGGTCGGCCGCCATCTTGGAAAAACGGCAAAACTTTGCACCACGAAATCTCCAAAAGTGCTGAACAGAAAACATTGAGACATGGCTCATTGTAAAGAACTCTCCATGGGGAATAAAATATGTTAATGATGATGTCATATGTCACGTGGTCGGCCGCCATCTTGGAAAAACGGCAAAACTTTGCACCACTATATCTCCAAAAGTGCTGAATAGAAAAAATTGAGACATGGCTCATTGTAAAGAACTCTCCATGGGGAATAAAATTTGTTAATGATGACGTCATATGTCACGTGGTTCGGCCGCCATCTTGGAAAAACCGAAAAAATTTGTGCCGCTATATCTCCGAAAGTACTGAACAGAAAAAATTGAGACATGGCTCATTGTAAAGAACTCTCCATGGGGAATAAAATATGTTAATGATGACGTCATCAGTCACATGGTCGGCCGCCATCTTGGAAAAACGGCAAAACTCTGCACCACAATATCTCCAAAAGTGCTGAACAGAAAAAATTGAGACATGGCTCATTGAAAAGAAATCTCCATGGGGAATAAAATATGTTAATGATGACGTCATATGTCACGTGGTCGGCCGCCATCTTGGAAAACGGCAAAACTTTGCACCACTATATCCCCAAAAGTGCTGAACAGAAAAAATTGAGACATGGCTCATTGTAAAGAACTCTCCATGGGGAATAAAATATGTAAATGATGACGTCATAGGTCACGTGGTTCGGCCGCCATCTTGGAAAAACCGAAAAACTTAACACCTCCATATCTCCAAAAGTGCAGAATAGAAAATAAATTGAGACATGGCTCATTGTAAAGAACTCTCCATGGGGAATAAAATATGTTAATGATGACGTCATCGGTCACGTGGTTCGGCCGCCATATTTGTCCTAAATGGCCGATAAAAAAGTACATTCCGGCAAGTCCTCGGTCTCTGACCGATTTTTCATCTCTCTGTTTGTCTGTTTGTCTGTTTGTCTGTCTGTCTGTTTGCAGCACTGCGTCTACACCGTTGCACGTAGAATCGCCAAACTTTGCACACATATTGGTCTTGCCCTGGAATAGACTGTGCCCAATTGATGACGTCATCGGTGACGTGGTTCGGCCGCCATCTTGGAAAAACCGAAAAACGTTGCGCCACTATATCTCCAAAAGTGCTGAACAGAAAAAATTGAGACTTGGCTCATTGTAAAGAACTCTCCATGGGGAATAAAATATGTTAATGATGACGTCATATGTCACGTGGTCGGCCGCCATCTTGGAAAAACGGCAAAAATTTTCACCACTATATCTCCAAAAGTACTGAACAGAAAAAATTGAGACATGGCTCATTGTAAAGAACTCTCCATGCGGAATAAAATATCTTAATGATGACGTCATCAGTCACGTGGTCGGCCGCCATCTTGGAAAAACGGCAAAACTTTGCACCAATATATCTCCAAAAGTGCTGAACAGAAAAAATTGAGGCATGGCTCATTGTAAAGAACTCTCCATGGGGAACAAAATATGTTAATGATGACGTCATCAGTCACGTGGTTCGGCCGCCATCTTGGAAAAACGGGCAAACCTTGCACCACTATATCTCCGAAAGTACTGAACAGAAAAAATTGAGACATGGCTCATTGTAAAGAACTCTCCATGGGGAAGAAAACATGTTAATGATGACGTCATCAGTCACGTGGTCGGCCGCCATCTTGGAAAAACGGCAAAACTTAACACCTCCATATCTCCAAAAGTGCAGAATAGAAAATAAATTGAGACATGGCTCATTGTAAAGAACTCTCCATGGGGAATAAAATATGTTAATGATGACGTCATCGGTCACGTGGTTCGGCCGCCATATTTGTCCTAAATGGCCGATAAAAAAGTACATTCCGGCAAGTCCTCGGTCTCTGACCGATTTTTCATCTGTTTGTCTGTCTGTTTGCAGCACTGCGTCTACACCGTTGCACGGAGAATCGCCAAACTTTGCACACATATTGGTCTTGCCCTGGAATAGACTGTGCCCAAATGATGACGTCATTGGTCACGTGGTTCGGCCGCCATCTTGGAAAAACCGAAAATTTTTGCACCTCGATATCTCAAAGTGCTGACAGAAAAAATTGACACATGGCTCATTGTAAAGAACTCTCCATGGGGAATAAAATATGATAATGATGACGTCATCAGTCACGTGGTTCGGCCGCCATCTTGGAAAAACCGAAAATTTTTGCGCCTCCATATCTCCGAAAGTCCTGAACAGAAAAAATTGAGACATGGCTCATTGTAAAGAACTCTCCATGGGGAATAAAATATGTTAATGATGACGTCATCAGTCACGTGGTTCGGCCGCCATCTTGGGAAAACCGAAAAACTTTGCACCACTATATCTCCAAAAGTGCTGAACAGAAAAAATGGAGACATGGCTCATTGTGAAGAACTCTCCATGTGGAATAAAATATGTTAATGATGACGTCATCAGTCACGTGGTTCGGCCGCCATCTTGGAAAAACCGAAAAACTTTGCACATCCATATCTCTGAATGTACTAAATAGAAAAAATTGAGACATGGCTCATTGCAAAGAACTCTCCATGGAGAATACAATATGTTAATGATGACGTCATCGGTCACGTGATTCGGCCGCCATCTTGGAAAATCCGAAAAACTATGCACCTCCATATCTCCGAAAGTGCTGAATAGAAAAAATTGAGACATGGCCCATTGTAAAGAACTCTCCATGGGGAATAAAATATGTTAATGATGATGTCATCGGTCACGTGGTTCGGCCGCCATCTTGGAAAAACCGAAAAACTCTGCACCTCCACATCTCCAAAAGTCCTGAATAGAAAAAATTGAGGTATGGCTCATTGTAAACAACTCTCCACGTGGAATAAAATATGTTAATGATGACATCATCGGTCACGTGGTTCGGCCGCCATATTTGTCCTAAATGGCCGATAAAAAAGTACATTCCGGCAAGTCCTCGGTCTCTGACCGATTTTTCATCTGTCTGTCTGTCTGTCTGTCTGTTTGTCTGTCTGTCTGTTTGCAGCACTGCGTCTACACCGTTGCACGTAGAATCGCCAAACTTTGCACAAATATTGGTCTTGCCCTGGAATAGACTGTGCCCAATTGATGACGTCATCGGTGACGTGGTTTGGCCGCCATCTTGGAAAAACCGAAAAACTTTGCACCTCTATATCTCCGAAAGTACTGAACAGAAAAAATTGAGACATGGCTCATTGTAAATAACTCTCCATGGGGAATAAAATATGTAAATGATGACGTCATCAGTCACGTGGTTCGGTCGCCATCTTGGAAAAACGGCAAAACGTTGCGCCACTATATCTCCAAAAGTGCTGAACAGAAAAAATTGAGACCTGGCTCATTGTAAAGAACTCTCCATGGGGAATAAAATATGTTAATGATGACGTCATATGTCACGTGGTCGGCCGCCATCTTGGAAAAACCGAAAAACTTTGCACCACTATATCTCCAAAAGTGCTGAACAGAAAAAATTGAGACATGGCTCATTGTAAAGAACTCTCCATGGGGAATAAAATATGTTAATGATGACGTCATCAGTCACGTGGTCGGCCGCCATCTTGGAAAAACGGCAAAACTTTGCACCACGAAATCTCCAAAAGTCCTGAACAGAAAAAATTGAGACATGGCTCATTGTAAAGAACTCTCCATGGGGAATAAAATATGTTAATGATGATGTCATATGTCACGTGGTCGGCCGCCATCTTGGAAAAACGGGAAAACTTTTCACCACTATATCTCCAAAAGTGCAGAATGGAAAAAATTGAGACGTGGCTCATTGTAAAGAACTCTCCATGGGGAATAAAATATGTTAATGATGACGTCATCTATCACGTGGTTCGGCCGCCATATTTGTTCTAAATGGCCGATAAAAAAGTACATTCCGGCAAGTCCTCGGTCTCTGACCGATTTTTCATCTGTCTGTTTGTCTGTTTGTTACTTGCCGGAAAAATTTTCCGACAAGTATGTTGATCTGTTCGTTTGTTTGTCTGTCTGTCTGTTTGTCTGTCTGTTTGTCTGTTTGCAGCACTGCGTCTACACCGTTGCACAGAGAATCGCCAAACTTTGCACACATAATGGTCTTGCCCTCTAATATACTGTGCCTCAATGATGACGTCATCGGTGACGTGGTTCGGCCGCCATCTTGGAAAAACCGAATAAATTTGCACCTCTATATCTCCGAAAGTACTGAACAGAAAAAATTGAGACATGGCTCATTGTAAAGAACTCTCCATGGGGAATAAAATATGTTAATGATGACGTCATATGTCACGTGGTCGGCCGCCATCTTGGAAAAACGGCAAAAATTTGCACCACTATATCTCCAAAAGTGCTGAACAGAAAAAATTGAGACATGGCTCATTGTAAAGAACTCTCCATGGGGAATAAAATATGTTAATGATGACGTCATCAGTCACGTGGTCGGCCGCCATCTTGGAAAAACCGAAAAACTTAGCACCTCCATATCTCCGAAAGTGCTGAATAGAAAAAATTGAGACATGGCTCATTGTAAAGAACTCTCCATGGGGAACAAAATATGTTAATGATGACGTCATCAGTCACGTGGTTCGGTCGCCATCTTGGAAAAACGGCAAAACGTTGCGCCACTATATCTCCAAAAGTGCTGAACAGAAAAAATTGAGACATGGCTCATTGTAAAGAACTCTCCATGGGGAATAAAATATGTTAATGGTGACGTCATATGTCACGTGGTCGGCCGCCATCTTGGAAAAACGGCAAAACTTTGCAGCACTATATCTCCAAAAGTGCTGAACAGAAAAAATTGAGACATGGCTCATTGTAAAGAACTCTCCATGGGGAATAAAATATGTTAATGATGACGTCATATGTCACGTGGTCGGCCGCCATCTTGGAAAAACGGCAAAACTTTGCACCACTATATCTCCGAAAGTGCTGAACAGAAAAAATTGAGACATGGCTCATTGTAAAGAACTCTCCATGGGGAATAAAATATGTTAATGATGACGTCATCAGTCACGTGGTCGGCCGCCATCTTGGAAAAACCGAAAAACCTAGCACCTCCATATCTCCGAAAGTGCTGAATATAAAAAATTGAGACATGGCTCATTGTAAAGAACTCTCCATGGGGAATAAAATATGTTAATGATGACGTCATCGGTCACGTGGTTCGGCCGCCATCTTGAAAAAACCGAAAAACTCTGCACCTCCACATCTCCAAAAGTCCTGAATAGAAAAAATTGAGACATGGCTCATTGTGAAGAACTCTCCATGGGGAATAAAATATGTTAATGATGTCATATGTCACGTGGTTCGACCGCCATCTTGGAAAAACGGGAAAACTTTGCACCACTATATCTCCAAAAGTGCATAATGGAAAAAATTGAGACATGGCTCATTGTAAAGAACTCTCCATGGGGAATAAAATATATTAATGATGACGTCATCTATCACGTGGTTCAGCCGCCATATTTGTTCTAAATGGCTGATAAAAAAGTACATTCCGGCAAGTCCTCGGTCTCTGACCGATTTTTCATCTGTCTGTCTGTTTGTTTGCAGCACTGCATCTACACCGTTGCACGGAGAATCGCCAAACTTTGCACACATATTGGTCTTGCCCTGGAATAGACTGTGCCCAAATGATGACGTCATCGGTGACGTGGTTCGGCCGCCATCTTGGAAAAACCGAAAAACTTTGCACCTCTATATCTCCGAAAGTACTGTACAGAAAAAATTGACACATGGCTCATTGTAAAGAACTCTCCATGGGGAATAAAATATGTAAATGATGACGTCATCAGTCACGTGGTTCGGGCGCCATCTTGGAAAAACGGCAAAACGTTGCGCCACTATATCTCCAAAAGTGCTGAACAGAAAAAATTGAGACATGGCTCATTATAAAGAACTCTCCATGGGGAATAAAATATGTTAATGATGACGTCATATGTCACGTGGTCGGCCGCCATCTTGGAAAAACCGAAAAACTTAGCACCTCCATATCTCCGAAAGTGCTGAATAGAAAAAATTGAGACATTGCTCATTGTAAAGAACTCTCCATGGGGAACAAAATATGTTAATGATGATGTCATCGGTCACGTGGTTCGGCCGCCATCTTGGAAAAACCGAAAAACTCTGCACCTCCACATCTCCAACAGTCCTGAATAGAAAAAATTGAGGTATGGCTCATTGTAAAGAACTCTCCATGGGGAATAAAATATGTAAATGATGACGTCATCAGTCACGTGGTTCGGTCGCCATCTTGGAAAAACGGCAAAACATTGCGCCACTATATCTCCAAAAGTGCTGAACAGATAAAATTGAGACATGGCTCATTGTAAAGAACTCTCCATGGGGAATAAAATATGTTGATGATGACGTCATATGTCACGTGGTCGGCCGCCATCTTGGAAAAACGGCAAAACTTTGCACCACTATATCTCCAAAAGTGGTGAACAGAAATAATTGAGACATGGCTCATTGTAAAGAACTCTCCATGGGGAATAAAATATGTTAGTGATGACGTCATCAGTCACGTGGTCGGCCGCCATCTTGGAAAAACGGCAAAACTTTGCACCACTAAATCTCCAAAAGTGCTGAACAGAAAAAATTGAGACATGGCTCATTGTAAAGAACTCTCCATGGGGAATAAAATATGTTAATGATGATGTCATATGTCACGTGGTCGGCCACCATCTTGGAAAAACGGCAAAACTTTGCACCACTATATCTCCAAAAGTGCTGAACAGAAAAAATTGAGACATGGCTCATTGTAAAGAACTCTCCATGGGGAATAAAATTTGTTAATGATGACGTCATATGTCACGTGGTTCGGCCGCCATCTTGGAAAAACCGAAAAATTTTGCACCTCCATATCTCTGAATGTGCTGAATATAAAAAATTGAGACATGGCTCATTGTAAAGAACTCTCCATGGGGAATAAAATGTTAATGATGACGTCATCAGTCACGTGGTTCGGCCGCCATCTTGGAAAAACCGAAAAACTTTGCACCTCTATATCTCCGAAAGTACTGAATAGAAAAAATTGACACATGGCTCGTTGTAAAGAACTCTCCATGGGGAATAAAATATGTTAATGATGACGTCATCGGTCACGTGGTTCGACCACCATATTTGTCCTCAATGGCCAATAAAAAAGTACATTCCGGCAAGTCCTCGGTCTCTGACCGATTTTTCATTTGTCTGTTTGTCTGTTTGTTACTTGCCGGAAAAATTTCCGGCAAGTATGTTGATCTGTTTTTTCCGGCAAGTATGTTGATCTGTTCGTTTGTCTGTCTGTTTGTCTGTCTGTCTGTCTGTCTGTCTGTCTGTCTGTCTGTTTGCAGCACTGCGTCTACACCGTTGCACGGCGAATCGCCAAACTTTGCACACATATTGGTCTTGCCCTGGAATAGACTGTGCCCAATTGATGACGTCATCGGTGACGTGGTTCGGCCGCCATCTTGGAAAAACTGAAAAACCTTGCACCTCTATATCTCCGAAAGTACTGAACAGAAAAAATTGAGACATGGCTCATTGTAAATAACTCTCCATGGGGAATAAAATATGTAAATGATGACGTCATCAGTCACGTGGTTCGGTCGCCATCTTGGAAAAACGGCAAAACGTTGCGCCACTATATCTCCAAAAGTGCTGAACAGAAAAAATTGAGACATGGCTCATTGTAAAGAACTCTCCATGGGGAATAAAATATGTTAATGATGACGTCATATGTCACGTGGTCGGCCGCCATCTTGGAAAAACGGCAAAACTTTGCACCACTATATCTCCAAAAGTGCTGAACAGAAAAAATTGAGACATGGCTCATTGTAAAGAACTCTCCATGGGGAATAAAATATGTTAATGATGACGTCATCAGTCGCGTGGTCGGCCGCCATCTTGGAAAAACCGAAAAACCTAGCACCTCCATATCTCCGAAAGTGCTGAACAGAAAAAATTGAGACATGGCTCATTGTAAATATCTCTCCATGGGGAATAAAATATGTTACTGATGACGTCATCAGTCACGTGGTTCGGCCGCCATCTTGGAAAAACCGAAAAACTTTGCACCTCCACATCTCCAAAAGTCCTGAATAAAACAAATTGAGACATGGCTCATTGTAAAGAACTCTCCACGGGGAATAAAATATGTTAACGATGACCTCATCGGTCACGTGGTTCGGCCGCCATATTTGTCCTAAATGGCCGATAAAAAAGTACATTCCGGCAAGTCCTCGGTCTCTGACCGATTTTTCATTACTTGCCGGAAAAAAATTTTCCGGCAAGTATGTTGATCTGTTCGTTTGTCTGTCTGTTTGTCTGTTTGTCTGTTTGTCTGTCTGTTTGCAGCACTGCGTCTACACCGTTGCACGGAGAATCGCCAAACTTTGCACACATATTCGTCTTGCCCTGGAATAGACTGTGCCCAATTGATGACGTCATCGCTGACGTGGTTCGGCCGCCATCTTGGAAAAACCGAAAAACTTTGCACTTCTATATCTCCGAAAGTACTGAACAGAAAAAATTGAGACATGGCTCATTGTAAAGAACTCTCCATGGGGAATAAAATATGTTAATGATGACATCATCAGTCACGTGGTCGGCCGCCATCTTGGAAAAACGGCAAAACTTTGCACCACGAAATCTTCAAAAGTGCTGAACAGAAAAAATTGAGACATGGCTCATTGTAAAGAACTCTCGATGGGGAATAAAATATGTTAATGATGACATCATCAGTCACGTGGTCGGCCGCCATCTTGGAAAAACGGCAAAACTTTGCACCACGAAATCTCCAAAAGTGCTGAACAGAAAAAATTGAGACATGGCTCATTGTAAAGAACTCTCCATGGGGAATAAAACATGTTAATGATGACGTCATAGGTCACGTGGTTCGGCCGCCATCTTGGAAAAACCGAAAAACTTTGCACCTCTATATCTCCGAAAGTACTGAATAGAAAAAATTGACACGTGGCTCATTGTAAAGAACTCTCCATGGGGAATAAAATATGTTAATGATGACGTCATCAGTCACGTGGTCGGCCGCCATCTTGGAAAAACGGCAAAACTTTGCACCTCCATATCTCTGAAAGTACTGAATAGAAAAAATTGAGACATGGCTCATTGTAAAGAACTCTCCATGGGGAATAAAATGTTAATGATGACGTCATATGTCACGTGGTCGGCCGCCATCTTGGAAAAACGGCAAAACTTTGCATCACTATATCTCCAAAAGTGCTGAAGAGAAAAAATTGAGACATGGCTCATTGTAAAGAACTCCATGGGGAATAAAATATGTTAATGATGACGTCATATGTCACGTGGTTCGGCCGCCATCTTGGAAAAACCGAAAATTTTTGCACCTCCATATCTCTGAAAGTGCTGAACAGAACAAATTGAGACATGGCTCATTGTAAAGAACTCTACATGGGGAATAAAATATGTTAATGATGACGTCATAGGTCACGTGGTTCGGCCGCCATCTTGGAAAAACCGAAAAACCTAGCACCTCCATATCTCCGAAAGTGCTGAATAGAAAAAATTGAGACATGGCTCATTGTAAAGAACTCTCCATGGGGAATAAAATGTGTTAATGATGACGTCATCGGTCACTTGGTTCGGCCGCCATATTTGTCCTAAATGGTCGATAAAAAAGTACATCCCGGCAAGTCCTCGGTCTCTGACCGATTTTTCATCTGTTTGTCTGTTTGTCTGTTTGTCTGTCTGTCTGTTTGCAGCACTGCGTCTACACCGTTGCACGTAGAATCGCCAAACTTTGCACATTTATTGGTCTTGCCCTGGAATAGACTGTGCCCAATTGATGACGTCATCGGTCACGTGGTTCGGCCGCCATCTTGGAAAAACCGAAAAATTTTGCACCTCGATATCTCAAAGTGCTGAACACAAAATTGAGACATGGCTCATTGTAAAGAACTCTCCATGGGGAATAAAATATGTTAATGATGACGTCATCGGTCACGTGGTTCGGCCGCCATCTTGGAAAAACCGAAAATTTTTGCACCTCCATATCTCCGAAAGTCCTGAACATAAAAAATTGAGACATGGCTCATTGTAAAGAACTCTCCATGGTGAATAAAATATGTTAATGATGACGTCATCAGTCACGTGGTCGGCCGCCATCTTGGAAAAACGGCAAAACTTTGCACCATGATATCTCCCAAAGTGCTGAACAGTAAAAATTGAGACATGGCTCATTGTAAAGAACGCTCCATGGGGAATAAAATATGTTAATGATGACGTCATATGTCACGTGGTCGGCCGCCATCTTGGAAAAACGGCAAAACTTTGCACCACTATATCTCCAAAAGTGCTGAACAGAAAAAATTGAGACATTGCTCATTGTAAAGAACTCTCCATGGGGAATAAAATATGTTAATGATGACGTCATATGTCACGTGGTTCGGCCGCCATCTTGGAAAAACCGAAAAATTTTGCACCTCCATTTCTCTGAAAGTGCTGAATAGAAAAAATTGAGACATGGCTCATTGTAAAGAACTCTCCATGGGGAATAAAATATGTTAATGATGATGCCATCGGTCACGTGGTTCGGCCGCCATCTTGGAAAAACGGGAAAACTTTGCACCACTATATCTCCAAAAGTGCAGAATGGAAAAAATTGAGACATGGCTCATTGTAAAGAACTCTCCATGGGGAATAAAATATGTTAATGATGACGTCATCTATCACGTGGTTCAGCTGCCATATTTGTCCTAAATGGCCGATAAAAAAAGTACATTCCGGCAAGTCCTCGGTCTCTGACCGATTTTTCATCTGTCTGTCTGTTTGTTACTTGCCGGAAAAGATTCCGGCAAGTATGTTGATCTGTTCGTTTGTCTGTCTGTTTGTTACTTGCCGGAAAAAATTTTCCGGCAAGTATGTTGATCTGTTCGTTTGTCTGTTTGTTACTTGCCGGAAAAATTTTCCGGCAAGTATGTTGATCTGTTCGTTTGTTACTTGCCGGAAAAGATTCCGGCAAGTATGTTGATCTGTTCGTTTGTTTGTCTGTCTGTCTGTTTGTCTGTCTGTTTGTCTGTCTGTTTGTCTGTTTGCAGCACTGCGTCTACACCGTTGCACGGAGAATCGCCAAACTTTGCACACATAATGGTCTTGCCCTCTAATATACTGTGCCTCAATGATGACGTCATCAGTGACGTGGTTCGGCCGCCATCTTGGAAAAACCGAATAAATTTGCACCTCTATATCTCTGAATGTGCTGAATAGAAAAAATTGAGACATGGCTCATTGTAAAGAACTCTCCATGGGGAATAAAATTTGTTAATGATGACGTCATATGTCAGGTGGTTCGGCCGCCATCTTGGAAAAATCGAAAAATTTTGCACCTCCATATCTCTGAATGTGCTGAATAGAAAAAATTGAGACATGGCTCATTGTAAAGAACTCTCCATGGGGAATAAAATATGTTAATGATGATGCCATCGGTCACGTGGTCGGCCGCCATCTTGGAAAAACGGCAAAACTTTGCACCACTATATCTCCAAAAGTGCTGAACAGAAAAAATTGAGACATGGCTCATTGTAAAGAACTCTCCATGGGGAATAAAATATGTTAATGATGACGTCATCAGTCACGTGGTCGGCCGCCATCTTGGAAAAACGGCAAAACTTTGCACCACTATATTTCCAAAAGTGCTGAACAGAAAAAATTGAGACATGGCTCATTGTAAAGAACTCTCCATGGGGAATAAAATATGTTAATGATGACGTCATCGGTGACGTGGTTCGGCCGCCATCTTGGAAAAACCGAAAAAATTTGCACCTCTATATCTCCGAAAGTACTGAACAGAAAAAATTGAGACATGGCTCATTGTAAAGAACTCTCCATGGGGAATAAAATATGTAAATGATGACGTCATCAGTCACGTGGTTCGGTCGCCATCTTGGAAAAACGGCAAAACGTTGCGCCACTATATCTCCAAAAGTGCTGAACAGAAAAAATTGAGACATGGCTCATTGTAAAGAACTCTCCATGGGGAATAAAATATGTTAATGATGACGTCATCTGTCACGTGGTTCTGCCGCCATCTTGGAAAATCCGAAAAACTTTGCACCTCCATATCTCCGAAAGTGCTGAATAGAAAAAATTGAGACATGGCTCATTGGAAAGAACTCTCCATGGGGAATAAAATATGTTAATGATGACGTCATCGGTCACGTGGTTCGGCCGCCATCTTGGAAAAACTTTGCACCTCGATATCTCCGAAAGTGCTGAACAGAAAAAATTGAGACATGGCTCATTGTGAAGAACTCTCCATGGGGAATAAAATATGTTAATGATGACGTCATCGGTCACGTGGTTCAGCCACCATATTTGTCCTAAATGGCCGATAAAAAAGTAAATTCCGGCAAGTCCTCGGTCTCTGACCGATTTTTCATCTGTTTGTCTGTCTGTTTGCAGCACTGCGTCTACACCGTTGCACGGAGAATCGCCAAACTTTGCACACATATTGGTCTTGCCCTGGAATAGACTGTGCCCAAATGATGACGTCATTGGTCACGTGGTTCGGCCGCCATCTTGGAAAAACCGAAAATTTTTGCACCTCGATATCTCAAAGTGCTGACAGAAAAAATTGACACATGGCTCATTGTAAAGAACTCTCCATGGGGAATAAAATATGATAATGATGACGTCATCAGTCACGTGGTTCGGCCGCCATCTTGGAAAAACCGAAAATTTTTGCGCCTCCATATCTCCGAAAGTCCTGAACAGAAAAAATTGAGACATGGCTCATTGTAAAGAACTCTCCATGGGGAATAAAATATGTTAATGATGACGTCATCAGTCACGTGGTTCGGCCGCCATCTTGGGAAAACCGAAAAACTTTGCACCACTATATCTCCAAAAGTGCTGAACAGAAAAAATGGAGACATGGCTCATTGTGAAGAACTCTCCATGTGGAATAAAATATGTTAATGATGACGTCATCAGTCACGTGGTTCGGCCGCCATCTTGGAAAAACCGAAAAACTTTGCACATCCATATCTCTGAATGTACTAAATAGAAAAAATTGAGACATGGCTCATTGCAAAGAACTCTCCATGGAGAATACAATATGTTAATGATGACGTCATCGGTCACGTGATTCGGCCGCCATCTTGGAAAATCCGAAAAACTATGCACCTCCATATCTCCGAAAGTGCTGAATAGAAAAAATTGAGACATGGCCCATTGTAAAGAACTCTCCATGGGGAATAAAATATGTTAATGATGATGTCATCGGTCACGTGGTTCGGCCGCCATCTTGGAAAAACCGAAAAACTCTGCACCTCCACATCTCCAAAAGTCCTGAATAGAAAAAATTGAGGTATGGCTCATTGTAAACAACTCTCCACGTGGAATAAAATATGTTAATGATGACATCATCGGTCACGTGGTTCGGCCGCCATATTTGTCCTAAATGGCCGATAAAAAAGTACATTCCGGCAAGTCCTCGGTCTCTGACCGATTTTTCATCTGTCTGTCTGTCTGTCTGTCTGTTTGTCTGTCTGTCTGTTTGCAGCACTGCGTCTACACCGTTGCACGTAGAATCGCCAAACTTTGCACAAATATTGGTCTTGCCCTGGAATAGACTGTGCCCAATTGATGACGTCATCGGTGACGTGGTTTGGCCGCCATCTTGGAAAAACCGAAAAACTTTGCACCTCTATATCTCCGAAAGTACTGAACAGAAAAAATTGAGACATGGCTCATTGTAAAGAACTCTCCATGGGGAATAAAATATGTAAATGATGACGTCATCAGTCACGTGGTTCGGTCGCCATCTTGGAAAAACGGCAAAACGTTGCGCCACTATATCTCCAAAAGTGCTGAACAGAAAAAATTGAGACCTGGCTCATTGTAAAGAACTCTCCATGGGGAATAAAATATGTTAATGATGACGTCATATGTCACGTGGTCGGCCGCCATCTTGGAAAAACCGAAAAACTTTGCACCACTATATCTCCAAAAGTGCTGAACAGAAAAAATTGAGACATGGCTCATTGTAAAGAACTCTCCATGGGGAATAAAATATGTTAATGATGACGTCATCAGTCACGTGGTCGGCCGCCATCTTGGAAAAACGGCAAAACTTTGCACCACGAAATCTCCAAAAGTCCTGAACAGAAAAAATTGAGACATGGCTCATTGTAAAGAACTCTCCATGGGGAATAAAATATGTTAATGATGATGTCATATGTCACGTGGTCGGCCGCCATCTTGGAAAAACGGGAAAACTTTTCACCACTATATCTCCAAAAGTGCAGAATGGAAAAAATTGAGACGTGGCTCATTGTAAAGAACTCTCCATGGGGAATAAAATATGTTAATGATGACGTCATCTATCACGTGGTTCGGCCGCCATATTTGTTCTAAATGGCCGATAAAAAAGTACATTCCGGCAAGTCCTCGGTCTCTGACCGATTTTTCATTTGTTACTTGCCGGAAAAGATTCCGGCAAGTATGTTGATCTGTTCGTTTGTCTGTTTGTCTGTTTGTCTGTTTGTCTGTTTGCAGCACTACGTCTACACCGTTGCACATAGAATCGCCAAGCTTGGCACACATATTGGTCTTGCCCTCTAATGTACTGTGCCCAAATGATGACGTCATCAGTCACGTGGTTCGGCCGCCATCTTGGAAAAACAGAAAATTTTTGCAGCTCGATATCTCAAAGTGCTGAACAGAAAAAATTGAGACATGGCTCATTGTGAAGAACTCTCCATGGGGAATAAAACATGTTAATGATGACGTCATCAGTCACGTGGTCGGCCGCCATCTTGGAAAAACGGCAAAACTTTGCACCAATATATCTCCAAAAGTGCTGAACAGAAAAAATTGAGACATGGCTCATTGTAAAGAACTCTCCATGGGGAACAAAATATGTTAATGATGACGTCATCAGTCACGTGGTTCGACCGCCATCTTGGAAAAACGGGCAAACTTTGCACCACTATATCTCCGAAAGTACTGAACAGAAAAAATTGAGACATGGCTCATTGTAAAGAACTCTCCATGGGGAATAAAACATGTTAATGATGACGTCATCAGTCACGTGGTCGGCCGCCATCTTGGAAAAACGGCAAAACTTTGCACCACTATATCTCCAAAAGTGCTGAACAGAAAAAATTGAGACATGGCTCATTGTAAAGAACTCTCCATGGGGAATAAAATATGTTAATGATGACGTCATATGTCACGTAGTTCGGCCGCCATCTTGGAAAAACCGGAAAACGTTACACCTCCATATCTCCGAAAGTCCTGAATAGAAAAACTTGGGACGTGGCTCAATGTAAAGAACTCTCCATGGGGAATAAAATATGTTAATGATGACGTCATCAGTCACGTGGTTCGGCCGCCATATTTGTCCTAAATGGCCAATAAAAAAGTACATTCCGGCAAGTCCTCGGTCTCTGACCGATTTTTCATCTGTTTGTCTGTCTGTTTGCAGCACTGCGTCTACACCGTTGCACGTAGAATCGCCAAACTTTGCACACTTATTGGTCTTGCCCTGGAATAGACTGTGCCCAATTGATGACGTCATCGGTGACGTGGTTCGGCCGCCATCTTGGAAAAACCGAAAACCTTTGCACCTCTATATCTCCGAAAGTACTGAACAGAAAAAATTGAGACATGGCTCATTGTAAAGAACTCTCCATGGGGAATAAAATATGTAAATGATGACGTCATCAGTCACGTGGTTCGGTCGCCATCTTGGAAAAACGGCAAAACGTTGCGCCACTATATCTCCAAAAGTGCTGAACAGAAAAAATTGAGACATGGCTCATTGTAAAGAACTCTCCATGGGGAATAAAATATGTTAATGATGACGTCATATGTCACGTGGTCGGCCGCCATCTTGGAAAAACGGCAAAACTTTGCACCACTATATCTCCAAAAGTGCTGAACAGAAAAAATTGAGACATGGCTCATTGTAAAGAACTCTCCATGGGGAATAAAATATGTTAATGATGACGTCATCAGTCACGTGGTCGGCCGCCATCTTGGAAAAACGGCAAAACTTTGCACCACGAAATCTCCAAAAGTGCTGAACAGAAAAAATTGAGACATGGCTCATTGTAAAGAACTCTCCATGTGGAATAAAATTTGTTAATGATGACGTCATATGTCACGTGGTTCGGCCGCCATCTTGGAAAAACCGAAAAATTTTGCACCTCCATATCTCTGAAAGTGCTGAATAGAAAAAATTGAGACATGGCTCATTGAAAAGAACTCTCCATGGGGAATAAAATAAGTTAATGATGACGTCATCTATCACGTGTTTCGGCCGCCATATTTGTCCTAAATGGCCGACAAAAAAGTACATTCCGGCAAGTCCTCGGTCTCTGACCGATTTTTCATCTGTCTGTTTGTCTGTTTGTCTGTTTGTCTGTTTGCAGCACTGCGTCTACACCGTTGCACGTATAATCGCCAAACTTTGCACACATATTGGTCTTGCCCTGGAATAGACTGTGCCCAATTGATGACGTCATCGGTGACGTGGTTCGGCCGCCATCTTGGAAAAACCGACAAACTTTGCACCACTATATCTCCAAAAGTGCTGAACAGAAAAAATTGAGACATGGCTCATTGTAAAGAACTCTCCATGGGGAATAAAATATGTTAATGATGACGTCATCAGTCACGTGGTCGGCCGCCATCTTGGAAAAACGGCAAAACTTTGCACCACGAAATCTCCAAAAGTGCTGAACAGAAAAAATTGAGACATGGCTCATTGTAAAGAACTCTCCATGGGGAATAAAATATGTTAATGATGATGTCATATGTCACGTGGTCGGCCGCCATCTTGGAAAAACGGCAAAACTTTGCACCACTATATCTCCAAAAGTGCTGAACAGAAGAAATTGAGACATGGCTCATTGTAAAGAACTCTCCATGGGGAATAAAATATGTTAATGATGACGTCATCAGTCACGTGGTCGGCCACCATCTTGGAAAAACGGCAAAACTTTGCACCACGAAATCTCCAAAAGTGCTGAACAGAAAACATTGAGACATGGCTCATTGTAAAGAACTCTCCATGGGGAATAAAATATGTTAATGATGATGTCATATGTCACGTGGTCGGCCGCCATCTTGGAAAAACGGCAAAACTTTGCACCACTATATCTCCAAAAGTGCTGAATAGAAAAAATTGAGACATGGCTCATTGTAAAGAACTCTCCATGGGGAATAAAATGTGTTAATGATGACGTCATCAGTCACGTGGTCGGCCGCCATCTTGGAAAAACGGCAAAACTTTGCACCTCCATATCTCTGAAAGTACTGAACAGAAGAAATTGAGACATGGCTCATTGTAAAGAACTCTCCATGGGGAATAAAATATGTTAATGATGACGTCATCAGTCACGTGGTCGGCCGCCATCTTGGAAAAACGGCAAAACTTTGCACCACGAAATCTCCAAAAGTGCTGAACAGAAAACATTGAGACATGGCTCATTGTAAAGAACTCTCCATGGGGAATAAAATATGTAAATGATGACGTCATCAGTCACGTGGTTCGGTCGCCATCTTGGAAAAACGGCAAAACGTTGCGCCACTATATCTCCAAAAGTGCTGAACAGAAAAAATTGAGACATGGCTCATTGTAAAGAACTCTCCATGGGGAATAAAATATGTTAATGATGACGTCATATGTCACGTGGTCGGCCGCCATCTTGGAAAAACGGCAAAACTTTGCACCACTATATCTCCAAAAGTGCTGAACAGAAAAAATTGAGACATGGCTCATTGTAAAGAACTCTCCATGGGGAATAAAATATGTTAATGATGACGTCATCAGTCACGTGGTCGGCCGCCATCTTGGAAAAACGGCAAAACTTTGCACCACGAAATCTCCAAAAGTGCTGAACAGAAAAAATTGAGACATGGCTCATTGTAAAGAACTCTCCATGGGGAATAAAATTTGTAAATGATGACGTCATATGTCACGTGGTTCGGCCGCCATCTTGGAAAAACCGAAAAATTTTGCACCTCCATATCTGTGAAAGTGCTGAATAGAAAAAATTGAGACATGGCTCATTGAAAAGAACTCTCCATGGGGAATAAAATAAGTTAATGATGACGTCATCTATCACGTGTTTCGGCCGCCATCTTGGAAAAACGGCAAAACGTTGCGCCACTATATCTCCAAAAGTGCTGAACAGAAAAAATTGAGACATGGCTCATTGGAAAGAACTCTCCAGGGGGAATAAAATATGTTAATGATGACGTCATCGGTCACGTGGTGCGGCCGCCATCTTGGAAAAACGGGAAAAAAAATCACCTCCATATCTCCGAAAGTGCTGAATAGAAAAAATTGAGACATGGCTCATTGGAAAGAACTCTCCAGGGGGAATAAAATATGTTAATGATGACGTCATCGGTCACGTGGTTCGGCCGCCATATTTGTCCTAAATGGCCGATAAAAAAGTAAATTCCGGCAAGTCCTCGGTCTCTGACCGATTTTTCATCTGTTTGTCTGTCTGTTTGTCTGTTTGTCTGTTTGTCTGTTTGCAGCACTGCGTCTACACCGTTGCACGTAGAATCGCCAAACTTTGCACACATATTGGTCTTGCCCTGGAATAGACTGTGCCCAATTGATGACGTCATCGGTGACGTGGTTCGGCCGCCATCTTGGAAAAACCGAAAAACTTTGCACCACTATATCTCCAAAAGTGCTGAACAGAAAAAATTGAGACATGGCTCATTGTAAAGAACTCTCCATGGGGAATAAAATATGTTAATGATGACGTCATCAGTCACGTGGTCGGCCGCCATCTTGGAAAAACGGCAAAACTTTGCACCACGAAATCTCCAAAAGTGCTGAACAGAAAAAATTGAGACATGGCTCATTGTAAAGAACTCTCCATGGGGAATAAAATATGTTAATGATGATGTCATATGTCACGTGGTCGGCCGCCATCTTGGAAAAACGGCAAAACTTTGCACCACTATATCTCCAAAAGTGCTGAACAGAAGAAATTGAGACATGGCTCATTGTAAAGAACTCTCCATGGGGAATAAAATATGTTAATGATGACGTCATCAGTCACGTGGTCGGCCGCCATCTTGGAAAAACGGCAAAACTTTGCACCACGAAATCTCCAAAAGTGCTGAACAGAAAACATTGAGACATGGCTCATTGTAAAGAACTCTCCATGGGGAATAAAATATGTTAATGATGATGTCATATGTCACGTGGTCGGCCGCCATCTTGGAAAAACGGCAAAACTTTGCACCACTATATCTCCAAAAGTGCTGAATAGAAAAAATTGAGACATGGCTCATTGTAAAGAACTCTCCATGGGGAATAAAATTTGTTAATGATGACGTCATATGTCACGTGGTTCGGCCGCCATCTTGGAAAAACCGAAAAAATTTGTGCCGCTATATCTCCGAAAGTACTGAACAGAAAAAATTGAGACATGGCTCATTGTAAAGAACTCTCCATGGGGAATAAAATATGTTAATGATGACGTCATCAGTCACATGGTCGGCCGCCATCTTGGAAAAACGGCAAAACTCTGCACCACAATATCTCCAAAAGTGCTGAACAGAAAAAATTGAGACATGGCTCATTGAAAAGAAATCTCCATGGGGAATAAAATATGTTAATGATGACGTCATATGTCACGTGGTCGGCCGCCATCTTGGAAAACGGCAAAACTTTGCACCACTATATCCCCAAAAGTGCTGAACAGAAAAAATTGAGACATGGCTCATTGTAAAGAACTCTCCATGGGGAATAAAATATGTAAATGATGACGTCATAGGTCACGTGGTTCGGCCGCCATCTTGGAAAAACCGAAAAACTTAACACCTCCATATCTCCAAAAGTGCAGAATAGAAAATAAATTGAGACATGGCTCATTGTAAAGAACTCTCCATGGGGAATAAAATATGTTAATGATGACGTCATCGGTCACGTGGTTCGGCCGCCATATTTGTCCTAAATGGCCGATAAAAAAGTACATTCCGGCAAGTCCTCGGTCTCTGACCGATTTTTCATCTCTCTGTTTGTCTGTTTGTCTGTTTGTCTGTCTGTCTGTTTGCAGCACTGCGTCTACACCGTTGCACGTAGAATCGCCAAACTTTGCACACATATTGGTCTTGCCCTGGAATAGACTGTGCCCAATTGATGACGTCATCGGTGACGTGGTTCGGCCGCCATCTTGGAAAAACCGAAAAACGTTGCGCCACTATATCTCCAAAAGTGCTGAACAGAAAAAATTGAGACTTGGCTCATTGTAAAGAACTCTCCATGGGGAATAAAATATGTTAATGATGACGTCATATGTCACGTGGTCGGCCGCCATCTTGGAAAAACGGCAAAAATTTTCACCACTATATCTCCAAAAGTACTGAACAGAAAAAATTGAGACATGGCTCATTGTAAAGAACTCTCCATGCGGAATAAAATATCTTAATGATGACGTCATCAGTCACGTGGTCGGCCGCCATCTTGGAAAAACGGCAAAACTTTGCACCAATATATCTCCAAAAGTGCTGAACAGAAAAAATTGAGGCATGGCTCATTGTAAAGAACTCTCCATGGGGAACAAAATATGTTAATGATGACGTCATCAGTCACGTGGTTCGGCCGCCATCTTGGAAAAACGGGCAAACCTTGCACCACTATATCTCCGAAAGTACTGAACAGAAAAAATTGAGACATGGCTCATTGTAAAGACCTCTCCATGGGGAAGAAAACATGTTAATGATGACGTCATCAGTCACGTGGTCGGCCGCCATCTTGGAAAAACGGCAAAACTTAACACCTCCATATCTCCAAAAGTGCAGAATAGAAAATAAATTGAGACATGGCTCATTGTAAAGAACTCTCCATGGGGAATAAAATATGTTAATGATGACGTCATCGGTCACGTGGTTCGGCCGCCATATTTGTCCTAAATGGCCGATAAAAAAGTACATTCCGGCAAGTCCTCGGTCTCTGACCGATTTTTCATCTGTTTGTCTGTCTGTTTGCAGCACTGCGTCTACACCGTTGCACGGAGAATCGCCAAACTTTGCACACATATTGGTCTTGCCCTGGAATAGACTGTGCCCAAATGATGACGTCATTGGTCACGTGGTTCGGCCGCCATCTTGGAAAAACCGAAAATTTTTGCACCTCGATATCTCAAAGTGCTGACAGAAAAAATTGACACATGGCTCATTGTAAAGAACTCTCCATGGGGAATAAAATATGATAATGATGACGTCATCAGTCACGTGGTTCGGCCGCCATCTTGGAAAAACCGAAAATTTTTGCGCCTCCATATCTCCGAAAGTCCTGAACAGAAAAAATTGAGACATGGCTCATTGTAAAGAACTCTCCATGGGGAATAAAATATGTTAATGATGACGTCATCAGTCACGTGGTTCGGCCGCCATCTTGGGAAAACCGAAAAACTTTGCACCACTATATCTCCAAAAGTGCTGAACAGAAAAAATGGAGACATGGCTCATTGTGAAGAACTCTCCATGTGGAATAAAATATGTTAATGATGACGTCATCAGTCACGTGGTTCGGCCGCCATCTTGGAAAAACCGAAAAACTTTGCACATCCATATCTCTGAATGTACTAAATAGAAAAAATTGAGACATGGCTCATTGCAAAGAACTCTCCATGGAGAATACAATATGTTAATGATGACGTCATCGGTCACGTGATTCGGCCGCCATCTTGGAAAATCCGAAAAACTATGCACCTCCATATCTCCGAAAGTGCTGAATAGAAAAAATTGAGACATGGCCCATTGTAAAGAACTCTCCATGGGGAATAAAATATGTTAATGATGATGTCATCGGTCACGTGGTTCGGCCGCCATCTTGGAAAAACCGAAAAACTCTGCACCTCCACATCTCCAAAAGTCCTGAATAGAAAAAATTGAGGTATGGCTCATTGTAAACAACTCTCCACGTGGAATAAAATATGTTAATGATGACATCATCGGTCACGTGGTTCGGCCGCCATATTTGTCCTAAATGGCCGATAAAAAAGTACATTCCGGCAAGTCCTCGGTCTCTGACCGATTTTTCATTTGTCTGTTTGTCTGTTTGTCTGTTTGTCTGTCTGTCTGTCTGTTTGCAGCACTGCGTCTACACCGTTGCACGTAGAATCGCCAAACTTTGCACACATATTGGTCTTGCCCTGGAATAGACTGTGCCCAATTGATGACGTCATCGGTGACGTGGTTCGGCCGCCATCTTGGAAAAACCGAAAAACTTTGCACCTCTATATCTCCGAAAGTACTGTAGAGAAAAAATTGAGACATGGCTCATTGTAAAGAACTCTCCATGGGGAATAAAATATGTTAATGATGACGTCATCAGTCACGTGGTCGGCCGCCATCTTGGAAAAACAGCAAAACTTTGCACCACTATATCTCCAAAAGTGCTGAACAGAAAAAATTGAGACATGGCTCATTGTAAAGAACTCTCCATGGGGAATAAAATATGTTAATGATGACGTCATCAGTCACGTGGTCGGCCGCCATCTTGGAAAAACCGAAAAACCTAGCACCTCCATATCTCCGAAAGTGCTGAATAGAAAAAATTGTGACATGGCTCATTGTAAAGAACTCTATGGGAAATAAAATATGTTAATGATGACGTCATCGGTGACGTGGTTCGGCCGCCATATTTGTCCTAAATGGCCGATAAAGTAAATTCCGGCAAGTTCTCGGTCTCTGACCGATTTTTCATCTGTTTGTCTGTCTGTTTGCAGCACTACGTCTACACCGTTGCACGTAGAATCACCAACCTTTGCACACGTATTTGTCTTGCCCTGGAATAGACTGTGCCCAATTTTTAACTCTCTCGACCCAAGGCCTCCATTATGACGTCATAATTCGATAATTCGACAAGTACAAAACTTCACCCGATCAAGATGAAATTTCTTGAACAACATGACGGCATAATCTGATGGAGAAAAAAAATAATAACGACGTCATTGGTCACGTGGTTCGGCCGCCATATTTGTCCTAAATGACCGATAAAAAAGTAAATTCTGGCAAGTCCTCGGTCTCTGACCGATTTTTCATCTGTTTGTCTGTCTGTCTGTTTGCAGCACTGCGTCTACACCGTTGCACGTAGAATCGCCAAACTTTGCACACATATTGGTCTTGCCCTGGAATAGACTGTGCCCAATTGATGACGTCATCGGTGACGTGGTTCGGCCGCCATCTTGGAAAAACCGAAAAACTTTGCACCTCTATATCTCCGAAAGTACTGAACAGAAAAAATTGAGACATGGCTCATTGTAAAGAACTCTCCATGGGGAAAACAATGTTGATGATGACGTCATATGTCACGTGGTCGGCCGCCATCTTGGAAAAACGGCAAAACTTTGCACCACTATATCTCCAAAAGTGCAGAACAGAAAAAATTGAGACATGGCTCATTGTAAAGAACTCTCCATGGGGAATAAAATATGTTAATGATGACGTCATCAGTCACGTGGTCGGCCGCCATCTTGGAAAAACGGCAAAACTTTGTACCACGAAAGCTCCAAAAGTGCTGAACAGAAAAAATTGAGACATGGCTCATTGTAAAGAACTCTCCATGGGGAATAAAATATGTTAATGATGATGTCATATGTCACGTGGTCGGCCGCCATCTTGGAAAAACCGAAAAACTTTGCACCTCCATATCTCCGAAAGTGCTCAATAGAAAAAATTGAGACATGGCCCATTGTAAAGAACTCTCCATGGGGAATGAAATATGTTAATGATGATGTCATCAGTCACGTGGTTCGGCCGCCATCTTGGAAAAACCGAAAAACCTCGCACCTCCATATCTCCGAAAGTGCTGAATAGAAAAAATTGAGAAATGGCTCATTGTAAAGAACTCTCCATGTGGAATAAAATATGTTAATGATGACGTCATCTGTCACGTGGTTCGCCCGCCATCTTGGAAAAACCGAAAAACTTTGCAATTCCACATCTCCAAAAGTCCTGAATAGAAAAAATTGAGACATGGCTCATCTATCTATAATTCCAGCAATCTCTGTGTGTCTGTGTGTCTGTGTGTCTGTGTGTCTGTGTGTCTGTGTGTCTGTGACCGCTGTTTCTCGACAACCACGGGTCCGATATACTTGAAACTTGCCAGGTATATTGCTGGGGACCCGAGGATGTGCCTTTTTAAGGTTTTAAATTAATCGGAGAAGTACTTACCGAGCTATGTCCAAAAAACGCTTCAACCAATCAGAGAGCAGCGAGCTATCACGTGTGCCGAACGTGGCGATCAGACTCTGCCTCGGACGGCACATTTGACAGCGTATTCATTTATTTCACGTTGGAAAACTATGTTGCCGTTAAACTATGTTTTAAAACGAATTCAAACTGCGATTAAATTAAAACGATTCATCGTAACTGCGATTTGCGAACTTCCGGACAGTGAAGACTTCACTTCCGGCAGCCAATCACAGAACGCTTTGTTGCGTAGGCGTGGCCGATGTGAGACGAGCGGAGCTGAGCGCGTTACGAGCTGACCGCCATTACGGTTCGTAATTCGTTTTCTTATGCGCATTATTTTTCCCAATTCAGTCAGAGCGAAGGGCGGAAGCGAAGAGCGTTGTTTTTTTTGTTTACGGGCGTACGGGCGTACGGGCGGGGTAGAGCATACGGGTAGCGTTTTTTTTTTTTTTTGGCAAGGAACGGGCACCCACGTACGGGCAATGCCCTAGTCTATCTATAATTCCAGTAATCTCTGTGTGTCTGTGTGTGTGTGTGTGTGTGTGTGTGTGTTTGTCTGTGACCGCTGTTTCTCGACAACCACGGGTCCGATATACTTGAAACTTGCCAGGTATATTGCTGGGGACCCGAGGATGTGCCTTTTCAAGGTTTGAAATTAATCGGACAAGTGGTTCCCAAGGTATGGTCACCGTACTCGCAAGCCGTTCGCTTTGGCTTTGCGAATGGACCAAACCATTCCATGTAAATAGAGGGGGGGGGTTCTACCGTACTCGCAAGCCGTTCGCTTTGGCTTTGCGAATGGACCAAACCATTTCATGTAAATAGAGGGGGGGGGGGGTTCTGTGGTCGTTACTGCCACGTGGTTTCAAAGTTTTTTTTTGTTGTTGTTGTTTGCACGCATGTTTTTTTGCACCCACGTACGGGCACGCCCTAGTTGTAAACAACTCTCCATGGGGAATAAAATATGTTAATGATGACATCATCGGTCACGTGGTTCGGCCGCCATATTTGTCCTAAATGGCCAATAAAAAAGTACATTCTGGCAAGTCCTCGGTCTCTGACCGATTTTTCATTTGTCTGTCTGTCTGTTTGTCTGTCTGTCTGTTTGCAGCACTGCGTCTACACCGTTGCACGTGGAATCGCCAAACTTTGCACACATATTGTTCTTGCCCTGGAATAGACTGTGCCCAATTGATGACGTCATCGGTGACGTGGTTCGGCCGCCATCTTGGAAAAACCGAAAAACTTTGCACCTCTATATCTCCGAAAGTACTGAACAGAAAAAATTGAGACATGGCTCATTGTAAAGAACTCTCCATGGGGAATAAAATATGTAAATGATGACGTCATCAGTCACGTGGTTCGGTCGCCATCTTGGAAAAACGGCAAAACGTTGCGCCACTATATCTCCAAAAGTGCTGAACAGAAAAAATTGAGACATGGCTCATTGTAAAGAACTCTCCATGGGGAATAAAATATGTTAATGATGACGTCATCTGTCACGTGGTTCTGCCGCCATCTTGGAAAATCCGAAAAACTTTGCACCTCCATATCTCCGAAAGTGCTGAATAGAAAAAATTGAGACATGGCTCATTGGAAAGAACTCTCCATGGGGAATAAAATATGTTAATGATGACGTCATCGGTCACGTGGTTCGGCCGCCATCTTGGAAAAACTTTGCACCTCAATATCTCCGAAAGTGCTGAACAGAAAAAATTGAGACATGGCTCATTGTGAAGAACTCTCCATGGGGAATAAAATATGTTAATGATGACGTCATCGGTCACGTGGTTCAGCCACCATATTTGTCCTAAATGGCCGATAAAAAAGTAAATTCCGGCAAGTCCTCGGTCTCTGACCGATTTTTCATCTGTCTGTTTGTCTGTTTGCAGCACTGCGTCTACACCGTTGCACGGAGAATCGCCAAACTTTGCACACATAATGGTCTTGCCCTGGAATAGACTGTGCCCAATTGATGACGTCATCGGTGACGTGGTTCGGCCGCCATCTTGGAAAAACCGAAAAACTTTGCACTTCTATATCTCCGAAAGTACTGAACAGAAAAAATTGAGACATGGCTCATTGTAAAGAACTCTCCATGGGGAATAAAATATGTTAATGATGACGTCATCAGTCTCGTGGTCGGCCGCCATCTTGGAAAAACAGCAAAACTTTGCACCACTATATCTCCAAAAGTGCTGAACAGAAAAAATTGAGACGTGGCTCATTGTAAAGAACTCTCCATGGGGAATAAAATATGTTAATGATGATGTCATATGTCACGTGGTCGGCCGCCATCTTGGAAAAACGGCAAAACTTTGCACCACTATATTTCCAAAAGTGCTGAACAGAAAAAATTGAGACATGGCTCATTGTAAAGAACTCTCCATGGGGAATAAAATATGTTAATTATGACGTCATCGGTCACGTGGTTCAGCCGCCATATTTGTCCTAAATGACCGATAAAAAAGTACATTCCGGCAAGTCCTCGGTCTCTGACCGATTTTTCATTACTTGCCGGAAAAATTTTCCGGCAAGTATGTTGATCTGTTCGTTTGTTACTTGCCGGAAAAGATTCCGGCAAGTATGTTGATCTGTTCGTTTGTCTGTCTGTCTGTCTGTTTGTCTGTTTGTCTGTCTGTCTGTTTGCAGCACTGCGTCTACACCGTTGCACGGAAAATCGCCAAACTTTGCACACATATTCGTCTTGCCCTGGAATAGACTGTGCCCAATTTATGACGTCATCGGTCACGTGTTTCGGCGGCCATCTTGGAAAAACCGAAATAATTTGCACCTCCATATCTCTGAAAGTACTGAATAGAAAAAATTGAGACATGGCTCATTGTAAAGAACTCTCCATGGGGAATAAAATATGTGATTGATGACGTCATCAGTCACGTGGTCGGCCGCCATCTTGGAAAAACCGAAAAACTCTGCACCTCCACATCTCCAAAAGTCCTGAATAGAAAAAATTGAGGTATGGCTCATTGTAAAGAACTTTCCATGGGGAATAAAATATGTTAATGATGATGTCATCGGTCACGTGGTTCGGCCGCCATATTTGTCCTAAATGGCCGATAAAAAAGTACATTCCGGCAAGTCCTCGGTCTCTGACCGATTTTTCATCTGTCTGTCTGTTTGTCTGTTTGTCTGTCTGTTTGCAGCACTGCGTCTACACCGTTGCACGGAGAATCGCCAAACTTTGCACACATATTGGTCTTGCCCTGGAATAGACTGTGCCCAAATGATGACGTCATTGGTCACGTGGTTCGGCCGCCATCTTGGAAAAACCGAAAATTTTTGCACCTCGATATCTCAAAGTGCTGACAGAAAAAATTGACACATGGCTCATTGTAAAGAACTCTCCATGGGGAATAAAATATGATAATGATGACGTCATCAGTCACGTGGTTCGGCCGCCATCTTGGAAAAACCGAAAATTTTTGCGCCTCCATATCTCCGAAAGTCCTGAACAGAAAAAATTGAGACATGGCTCATTGTAAAGAACTCTCCATGGGGAATAAAATATGTTAATGATGACGTCATCAGTCACGTGGTTCGGCCGCCATCTTGGGAAAACCGAAAAACTTTGCACCACTATATCTCCAAAAGTGCTGAACAGAAAAAATGGAGACATGGCTCATTGTGAAGAACTCTCCATGTGGAATAAAATATGTTAATGATGACGTCATCAGTCACGTGGTTCGGCCGCCATCTTGGAAAAACCGAAAAACTTTGCACATCCATATCTCTGAATGTACTAAATAGAAAAAATTGAGACATGGCTCATTGCAAAGAACTCTCCATGGAGAATACAATATGTTAATGATGACGTCATCGGTCACGTGATTCGGCCGCCATCTTGGAAAATCCGAAAAACTATGCACCTCCATATCTCCGAAAGTGCTGAATAGAAAAAATTGAGACATGGCCCATTGTAAAGAACTCTCCATGGGGAATAAAATATGTTAATGATGATGTCATCGGTCACGTGGTTCGGCCGCCATCTTGGAAAAACCGAAAAACTCTGCACCTCCACATCTCCAAAAGTCCTGAATAGAAAAAATTGAGGTATGGCTCATTGTAAACAACTCTCCACGTGGAATAAAATATGTTAATGATGACATCATCGGTCACGTGGTTCGGCCGCCATATTTGTCCTAAATGGCCGATAAAAAAGTACATTCCGGCAAGTCCTCGGTCTCTGACCGATTTTTCATCTGTCTGTCTGTCTGTCTGTTTGTCTGTCTGTCTGTTTGCAGCATTGCGTCTACACCGTTGCACGTAGAATCGCCAAACTTTGCACAAATATTGGTCTTGCCCTGGAATAGACTGTGCCCAATTGATGACGTCATCGGTGACGTGGTTTGGCTGCCATCTTGGAAAAACCGAAAAACTTTGCACCTCTACATCTCCAACAGTCCTGAATAGAAAAAATTGAGGTATGGCTCATTGTAAAGAACTCTCCATGGGGAATAAAATATGTAAATGATGACGTCATCAGTCACGTGGTTCGGTCGCCATCTTGGAAAAACGGCAAAACATTGCGCCACTATATCTCCAAAAGTGCTGAACAGATAAAATTGAGACATGGCTCATTGTAAAGAACTCTCCATGGGGAATAAAATATGTTGATGATGACGTCATATGTCACGTGGTCGGCCGCCATCTTGGAAAAACGGCAAAACTTTGCACCACTATATCTCCAAAAGTGGTGAACAGAAATAATTGAGACATGGCTCATTGTAAAGAACTCTCCATGGGGAATAAAATATGTTAGTGATGACGTCATCAGTCACGTGGTCGGCCGCCATCTTGGAAAAACGGCAAAACTTTGCACCACTAAATCTCCAAAAGTGCTGAACAGAAAAAATTGAGACATGGCTCATTGTAAAGAACTCTCCATGGGGAATAAAATATGTTAATGATGATGTCATATGTCACGTGGTCGGCCACCATCTTGGAAAAACGGCAAAACTTTGCACCACTATATCTCCAAAAGTGCTGAACAGAAAAAATTGAGACATGGCTCATTGTAAAGAACTCTCCATGGGGAATGAAATTTGTTAATGATGACGTCATATGTCACGTGGTTCGGCCGCCATCTTGGAAAAACCGAAAAATTTTGCACCTCCATATCTCTGAATGTGCTGAATATAAAAAATTGAGACATGGCTCATTGTAAAGAACTCTCCATGGGGAATAAAATGTTAATGATGACGTCATCAGTCACGTGGTTCGGCCGCCATCTTGGAAAAACCGAAAAACTTTGCACCTCTATATCTCCGAAAGTACTGAATAGAAAAAATTGACACATGGCTCGTTGTAAAGAACTCTCCATGGGGAATAAAATATGTTAATGATGACGTCATCGGTCACGTGGTTCGACCACCATATTTGTCCTCAATGGCCAATAAAAAAGTACATTCCGGCAAGTCCTCGGTCTCTGACCGATTTTTCATTACTTGCCGGAAAAAAATTTCCGGCAAGTATGTTGATCTGTTCGTTTGTCTGTCTGTCTGTCTGTTTGTCTGTTTGTCTGTCTGTCTGTTTGCAGCACTGCGTCTACACCGTTGCACGTAGAATCGCCAAACTTTGCACACATATTGGTCTTGCCCTGGAATAGACTGTGCCCAATTGATGACGTCATCGGTGACGTGGTTCGGCCGCCATCTTGGAAAAACCGAAAAACTTTGCACCTCTATATCTCCGAAAGTACTGAACAGAAAAAATTGAGACATGGCTCGTTGTAAAGAACTCTCCATGGGGAATAAAATACGTAAATGATGACGTCATCAGTCACGTGGTTCTGGCGCCATCTTGGAAAAACCGAAAAACGTTGCGCCACTATATCTCCAAAAGTGCTGAACAGAAAAAATTGAGACTTGGCTCATTGTAAAGAACTCTCCATGGGGAATAAAATATGTTAATGATGACGTCATATGTCACGTGGTCGGCCGCCATCTTGGAAAAACGGCAAAAATTTTCACCACTATAACTCCAAAAGTGCTGAACAGAAAAAATTGAGACATGGCTCATTGTAAAGAACTCTCCATGGGGAATAAAATATGTTAATGATGACGTCATCAGTCACGTGGTCGGCCGCCATCTTGGAAAAACGGCAAAACTTTGCACCACGAAATCTCCAAAAGTGCTGAACAGAAAAAATTGAGACATGGCTCATTGTAAAGAACTCTCCATGGGTAATAAAATTTGTTAATGATGATGTCATATGTCACGTGGTTCGGCCGCCATCTTGGAAAAACCGAAAAATTTTGCACCTCCATATCTCTGCAAGTGCTGAATAGAATAAATTGAGACATGGCTCATTGTAAAGAACTCTCCATGGGGAATAAAATATGTTAAAGATGACATCATAGGTCACGTGGTTCGGCCGCCATCTTGGAAAAACCGAAAATTTTTGCACCTCCATATCTCCAAAAGTGCTGAATAGAAAAAGTTGAGACATGGCTCATTGTAAAGAACTCTCCATGGGGAATAAAATATGTTAATGATGACGTCATCGGTCACGTGGTCCGGCCGCCATCTTGGAAAAACCGAAAAACTTTGCACCTCCAGTGCTGAATAGAAAAAATGAGACATGGCTCATTGGAAAGAACTCTCCATGGGGAATAAAATATGTTAATAATGACGTCATCGGTCACGTGGTTCGGCCGCCATCTTGGAAAAACCAAAAAACTTAGCACCTCGATATATATCTCCGGAAGTGCTGAATAGAAAAAATTGAGCCGTGGCTCATTGTAAAGAACTCTCCATGGGGAATAAAATATGTTAATGATGACGTCATCGGTCACATGGTTCGGCCGCCATATTTGTCCTAAATGGCCGACAAAAAAGTAAATTCCGGCAAGTCCTCGGTCTCTGACCGATTTTTCATTTGTCTGTTTGTCTGTTTGTCTGTTTGTCTGTCTGTCTGTTTGCAGCACTGCGTCTACACCGTTGCACGTAGAATCGCCAAACTTTGCACACATATTGGGCTTGCCCTGGAATAGACTGTGCCCAATTGATGACGTCATCGGTGACGTGGTTCGGCCGCCATCTTGGAAAAACCGAAAAACTTTGCACCTCTATATCTCCGAAAGTACTGAACAGAAAAAATTGAGACATGGCTCATTGTAAAGAACTCTCCATGGGGAAAACAATGTTGATGATGACGTCATATGTCACGTGGTCGGCCGCCATCTTGGAAAAACGGCAAAACTTTGCACCACTATATCTCCAAAAGTGCAGAACAGAAAAAATTGAGACATGGCTCATTGTAAAGAACTCTCCATGGGGAATAAAATATGTTAATGATGACGTCATCAGTCACGTGGTCGGCCGCCATCTTGGAAAAACGGCAAAACTTTGTACCACGAAAGCTCCAAAAGTGCTGAACAGAAAAAATTGAGACATGGCTCATTGTAAAGAACTCTCCATGGGGAATAAAATATGTTAATGATGATGTCATATGTCACGTGGTCGGCCGCCATCTTGGAAAAACCGAAAAACTTTGCACCTCCATATCTCCGAAAGTGCTCAATAGAAAAAATTGAGACATGGCCCATTGTAAAGAACTCTCCATGGGGAATGAAATATGTTAATGATGATGTCATCAGTCACGTGGTTCGGCCGCCATCTTGGAAAAACCGAAAAACCTCGCACCTCCATATCTCCGAAAGTGCTGAATAGAAAAAATTGAGAAATGGCTCATTGTAAAGAACTCTCCATGTGGAATAAAATATGTTAATGATGACGTCATCTGTCACGTGGTTCGCCCGCCATCTTGGAAAAACCGAAAAACTTTGCAATTCCACATCTCCAAAAGTCCTGAATAGAAAAAATTGAGACATGGCTCATCTATCTATAATTCCAGCAATCTCTGTGTGTCTGTGTGTCTGTGTGTCTGTGTGTCTGTGTGTCTGTGTGTCTGTGTGTCTGTGACCGCTGTTTCTCGACAACCACGGGTCCGATATACTTGAAACTTGCCAGGTATATTGCTGGGGACCCGAGGATGTGCCTTTTCAAGGTTTTAAATTAATCGGAGAAGTACTTACCGAGCTATGTCCAAAAAACGCTTCAACCAATCAGAGAGCAGCGAGCTATCACGTGTGCCGAACGTGGCGATCAGACTCTGCCTCGGACGGCACATTTGACAGCGTATTCATTTATTTCACGTTGGAAAACTATGTTGCCGTTAAACTATGTTTTAAAACGAATTCAAACTGCGATTAAATTAAAACGATTCATCGTAACTGCGATTTGCGAACTTCCGGACAGTGAAGACTTCACTTCCGGCAGCCAATCACAGAACGCTTTGTTGCGTAGGCGTGGCCGATGTGAGACGAGCGGAGCTGAGCGCGTTACGAGCTGACCGCCATTACGGTTCGTAATTCGTTTTCTTATGCGCATTATTTTTCCCAATTCAGTCAGAGCGAAGGGCGGAAGCGAAGAGCGTTGTTTTTTTTGTTTACGGGCGTACGGGCGTACGGGCGGGGTAGAGCATACGGGTAGCGTTTTTTTTTTTTTTTGGCAAGGAACGGGCACCCACGTACGGGCAATGCCCTAGTCTATCTATAATTCCAGTAATCTCTGTGTGTCTGTGTGTGTGTGTGTGTGTGTGTGTGTGTGTGTGTTTGTCTGTGACCGCTGTTTCTCGACAACCACGGGTCCGATATACTTGAAACTTGCCAGGTATATTGCTGGGGACCCGAGGATGTGCCTTTTCAAGGTTTGAAATTAATCGGACAAGTGGTTCCCAAGGTATGGTCACCGTACTCGCAAGCCGTTCGCTTTGGCTTTGCGAATGGACCAAACCATTCCATGTAAATAGAGGGGGGGGGGGTTCTACCGTACTCGCAAGCCGTTCGCTTTGGCTTTGCGAATGGACCAAACCATTTCATGTAAATAGAGGGGGGGGGGGGTTCTGTGGTCGTTACTGCCACGTGGTTTCAAAGTTTTTTTTTGTTGTTGTTGTTTGCACGCATGTTTTTTTGCACCCACGTACGGGCACGCCCTAGTTGTAAACAACTCTCCATGGGGAATAAAATATGTTAATGATGACATCATCGGTCACGTGGTTCGGCCGCCATATTTGTCCTAAATGGCCAATAAAAAAGTACATTCTGGCAAGTCCTCGGTCTCTGACCGATTTTTCATTACTTGCCGGAAAAATTTTTCCGGCAAGTATGTTGATCTGTTCGTTTGTCTGTCTGTTTGTCTGTCTGTCTGTCTGTCTGTCTGTCTGTCTGTCTGTTTGCAGCACTGCGTCTACACCGTTGCACGGCGAATCGCCAAACTTTGCACACATATTGGTCTTGCCCTGGAATAGACTGTGCCCAATTGATGACGTCATCGGTGACGTGGTTCGGCCGCCATCTTGGAAAAACTGAAAAACCTTGCACCTCTATATCTCCGAAAGTACTGAACAGAAAAAATTGAGACATGGCTCATTGTAAAGAACTCTCCATGGGGAATAAAATATGTAAATGATGACGTCATCAGTCACGTGGTTCGGTCGCCATCTTGGAAAAACGGCAAAACGTTGCGCCACTATATCTCCAAAAGTGCTGAACAGAAAAAATTGAGACATGGCTCATTGTAAAGAACTCTCCATGGGGAATAAAATATGTTAATGATGACGTCATATGTCACGTGGTCGGCCGCCATCTTGGAAAAACGGCAAAACTTTGCACCACTATATCTCCAAAAGTGCTGAACAGAAAAAATTGAGACATGGCTCATTGTAAAGAACTCTCCATGGGGAATAAAATATGTTAATGATGACGTCATCAGTCGCGTGGTCGGCCGCCATCTTGGAAAAACCGAAAAACCTAGCACCTCCATATCTCCGAAAGTGCTGAACAGAAAAAATTGAGACATGGCTCATTGTAAATATCTCTCCATGGGGAATAAAATATGTTACTGATGACGTCATCAGTCACGTGGTTCGGCCGCCATCTTGGAAAAACCGAAAAACTTTGCACCTCCACATCTCCAAAAGTCCTGAATAAAACAAATTGAGACATGGCTCATTGTAAAGAACTCTCCACGGGGAATAAAATATGTTAACGATGACCTCATCGGTCACGTGGTTCGGCCGCCATATTTGTCCTAAATGGCCGATAAAAAAGTACATTCCGGCAAGTCCTCGGTCTCTGACCGATTTTTCATTACTTGCCGGAAAAGATTCCGGCAAGTATGTTGATCTGTTCGTTTGTTACTTGCCGGAAAAAATTCCGGCAAGTATGTTGATCTGTTCGTTTGTTACTTGCCGGAAAAAATTTCCGGCAAGTATGTTGATCTGTTCGTTTGTTACTTGCCGGAAAAATTTTCCGGCAAGTATGTTGATCTGTTCGTTTGTTTGTCTGTCTGTTTGTCTGTCTGTCTGTCTGTTTGTCTGTCTGTCTGTCTGTTTGCAGCACTGCGTCTACACCGTTGCACGTAGAATCGCCAAACTTTGCACACATATTGGTCTTGCCCTGGAATAGACTGTGCCCAATTGATGACGTCATCGGTGACGTGGTTCGGCCGCCATCTTGGAAAAACCGAAAAACTTTGCACCTCTATATCTCCGAAAGTACTGAACAGAAAAAATTGAGACATGGCTCATTGTAAAGAACTCTCCATGGGGAATAAAATATGTAAATGATGACGTCATCAGTCACGTGGTTCGGTCGCCATCTTGGAAAAACGGCAAAACGTTGCGCCACTATATCTCCAAAAGTGCTGAACAGAAAAAATTGAGACATGGCTCATTGTAAAGAACTCTCCATGGGGAATAAAATATGTTAATGATGACGTCATATGTCACGTGGTCGGCCGCCATCTTGGAAAAACGGCAAAACTTTGCACCGCTATATCTCCAAAAGTGCTGAACAGAAAAAATTGAGACATGGCTCATTGTAAAGAACTCTCCATGGGTAATAAAATTTAATGATGATGTCATATGTCACGTGGTTCGGCCGCCATCTTGGAAAAACCGAAAAATTTTGCACCTCCATATCTCTGAATGTGCTGAATAGAAAAAATTGGGACATGGCTCATTGTAAAGAACTCTCCATGGGGAATAAAATATGGTAATGATGACGTCATCAGTCACGTGGTTCGGCCGCCATATTTGTCCTAAATGGCCGATAAAAAAGTACATTCCGGCAAGTCCTCGGTCTCTGACCGATTTTTCATTTGTCTGTTTGTCTGTTTGTCTGTTTGTCTGTCTGTCTGTCTGTCTGTTTGCAGCACTGCGTCTACACCGTTGCACGTAGAATCGCCAAACTTTGCACACATATTGGTCTTGCCCTGGAATAGACAGTGCCCAATTGATGACGTCATCGGTGACGTGGTTCGGCCGCCATCTTGGAAAAACCGAAAAACTTTGTACCTCTATATCTCCGAAAGTACTGAACAGAAAATATTGAGACATGGCTCATTGTAAAGAACTCTCCATGGGGAATAAAATATGTTAATGATGACGTCATATGTCACGTGGTCGGCCGCCATCTTGGAAAAACGGCAAAACTTTGCACCACTATATCTCCAAAAGTGCTGAACAGAAAAAATTGAGACATGGCTCATTGTAAAGAACTCTCCATGGGGAATAAAATATGTTAATGATGACGTCATCAGTCACGTGGTCGGCCGCCATCTTGGAAAAACGGCAAAACTTTGTACCACGAAAGCTCCAAAAGTGCTGAACAGAAAAAATTGAGACATGGCTCATTGTAAAGAACTCTCCATGGGGAATAAAATATGTTAATGATGATGTCATATGTCACGTGGTAGGCCGCCATCTTGGAAAAACCGAAAAACGTTGCACCTCCATATCTCCGAAAGTGCTCAATAGAAAAAATTGAGACATGGCCCATTGTAAAGAACTCTCCATGGGGAATGAAATATGTTAATGATGATGTCATCTGTCACGTGGTTCGCCCGCCATCTTGGAAAAACCGAAAAACTTTGCAATTCCACATCTCCAAAAGTCCTGAATAGAAAAAATTGAGACATAGCTCATTGTAAACAACTCTCCACGGGGAATAAAATATGTTAATGATGACATCATCGGTCACGTGGTTCGGCCGCCATATTTGTCCTAAATGGCCAATAAAAAAGTACATTCCGGCAAGTCCTCGGTCTCTGACCGATTTTTCATCTGTCTGTCTGTTTGTCTGTTTGTCTGTCTGTTTGCAGCACTGCGTCTACACCGTTGCACGGAGAATCGCCAAACTTTGCACACATATTGGTCTTGCCCTGGAATAGACTGTGCCCAAATGATGACGTCATTGGTCACGTGGTTCGGCCGCCATCTTGGAAAAACCGAAAATTTTTGCACCTCGATATCTCAAAGTGCTGACAGAAAAAATTGACACATGGCTCATTGTAAAGAACTCTCCATGGGGAATAAAATATGATAATGATGACGTCATCAGTCACGTGGTTCGGCCGCCATCTTGGAAAAACCGAAAATTTTTGCGCCTCCATATCTCCGAAAGTCCTGAACAGAAAAAATTGAGACATGGCTCATTGTAAAGAACTCTCCATGGGGAATAAAATATGTTAATGATGACGTCATCAGTCACGTGGTTCGGCCGCCATCTTGGGAAAACCGAAAAACTTTGCACCACTATATCTCCAAAAGTGCTGAACAGAAAAAATGGAGACATGGCTCATTGTGAAGAACTCTCCATGTGGAATAAAATATGTTAATGATGACGTCATCAGTCACGTGGTTCGGCCGCCATCTTGGAAAAACCGAAAAACTTTGCACATCCATATCTCTGAATGTACTAAATAGAAAAAATTGAGACATGGCTCATTGCAAAGAACTCTCCATGGAGAATACAATATGTTAATGATGACGTCATCGGTCACGTGATTCGGCCGCCATCTTGGAAAATCCGAAAAACTATGCACCTCCATATCTCCGAAAGTGCTGAATAGAAAAAATTGAGACATGGCCCATTGTAAAGAACTCTCCATGGGGAATAAAATATGTTAATGATGATGTCATCGGTCACGTGGTTCGGCCGCCATCTTGGAAAAACCGAAAAACTCTGCACCTCCACATCTCCAAAAGTCCTGAATAGAAAAAATTGAGGTATGGCTCATTGTAAACAACTCTCCACGTGGAATAAAATATGTTAATGATGACATCATCGGTCACGTGGTTCGGCCGCCATATTTGTCCTAAATGGCCGATAAAAAAGTACATTCCGGCAAGTCCTCGGTCTCTGACCGATTTTTCATCTGTCTGTCTGTCTGTCTGTCTGTTTGTCTGTCTGTCTGTTTGCAGCACTGCGTCTACACCGTTGCACGTAGAATCGCCAAACTTTGCACAAATATTGGTCTTGCCCTGGAATAGACTGTGCCCAATTGATGACGTCATCGGTGACGTGGTTTGGCCGCCATCTTGGAAAAACCGAAAAACTTTGCACCTCTATATCTCCGAAAGTACTGAACAGAAAAAATTGAGACATGGCTCATTGTAAAGAACTCTCCATGGGGAATAAAATATGTAAATGATGACGTCATCAGTCACGTGGTTCGGTCGCCATCTTGGAAAAACGGCAAAACGTTGCGCCACTATATCTCCAAAAGTGCTGAACAGAAAAAATTGAGACCTGGCTCATTGTAAAGAACTCTCCATGGGGAATAAAATATGTTAATGATGACGTCATATGTCACGTGGTCGGCCGCCATCTTGGAAAAACCGAAAAACTTTGCACCACTATATCTCCAAAAGTGCTGAACAGAAAAAATTGAGACATGGCTCATTGTAAAGAACTCTCCATGGGGAATAAAATATGTTAATGATGACGTCATCAGTCACGTGGTCGGCCGCCATCTTGGAAAAACGGCAAAACTTTGCACCACGAAATCTCCAAAAGTCCTGAACAGAAAAAATTGAGACATGGCTCATTGTAAAGAACTCTCCATGGGGAATAAAATATGTTAATGATGATGTCATATGTCACGTGGTCGGCCGCCATCTTGGAAAAACGGGAAAACTTTTCACCACTATATCTCCAAAAGTGCAGAATGGAAAAAATTGAGACGTGGCTCATTGTAAAGAACTCTCCATGGGGAATAAAATATGTTAATGATGACGTCATCTATCACGTGGTTCGGCCGCCATATTTGTTCTAAATGGCCGATAAAAAAGTACATTCCGGCAAGTCCTCGGTCTCTGACCGATTTTTCATCTGTCTGTTTGTCTGTTTGTCTGTCTGTCTGTTTGTTTGCAGCACTGCATCTACACCGTTGCACGGAGAATCGCCAAACTTTGCACACATATTGGTCTTGCCCTGGAATAGACTGTGCCCAAATGATGACGTCATCGGTGACGTGGTTCGGCCGCCATCTTGGAAAAACCGAAAAACTTTGCACCTCTATATCTCCGAAAGTACTGTACAGAAAAAATTGACACATGGCTCATTGTAAAGAACTCTCCATGGGGAATAAAATATGTAAATGATGACGTCATCAGTCACGTGGTTCGGGCGCCATCTTGGAAAAACGGCAAAACGTTGCGCCACTATATCTCCAAAAGTGCTGAACAGAAAAAATTGAGACATGGCTCATTATAAAGAACTCTCCATGGGGAATAAAATATGTTAATGATGACGTCATATGTCACGTGGTCGGCCGCCATCTTGGAAAAACGGCAAAAATTTGCACCACTATATCTCCAAAAGTGCTGAACAGAAAAAATTGAGACATGGCTCATTGTAAAGAACTCTCCATGGGGAATAAAATATGTTAATGATGACGTCATCAGTCACGTGGTCGGCCGCCATCTTGGAAAAACCGAAAAACTTAGCACCTCCATATCTCCGAAAGTGCTGAATAGAAAAAATTGAGACATTGCTCATTGTAAAGAACTCTCCATGGGGAACAAAATATGTTAATGATGATGTCATCGGTCACGTGGTTCGGCCGCCATCTTGGAAAAACCGAAAAACTCTGCACCTCCACATCTCCAACAGTCCTGAATAGAAAAAATTGAGGTATGGCTCATTGTAAAGAACTCTCCATGGGGAATAAAATATGTAAATGATGACGTCATCAGTCACGTGGTTCGGTCGCCATCTTGGAAAAACGGCAAAACATTGCGCCACTATATCTCCAAAAGTGCTGAACAGATAAAATTGAGACATGGCTCATTGTAAAGAACTCTCCATGGGGAATAAAATATGTTGATGATGACGTCATATGTCACGTGGTCGGCCGCCATCTTGGAAAAACGGCAAAACTTTGCACCACTATATCTCCAAAAGTGGTGAACAGAAATAATTGAGACATGGCTCATTGTAAAGAACTCTCCATGGGGAATAAAATATGTTAGTGATGACGTCATCAGTCACGTGGTCGGCCGCCATCTTGGAAAAACGGCAAAACTTTGCACCACTAAATCTCCAAAAGTGCTGAACAGAAAAAATTGAGACATGGCTCATTGTAAAGAACTCTCCATGGGGAATAAAATATGTTAATGATGATGTCATATGTCACGTGGTCGGCCACCATCTTGGAAAAACGGCAAAACTTTGCACCACTATATCTCCAAAAGTGCTGAACAGAAAAAATTGAGACATGGCTCATTGTAAAGAACTCTCCATGGGGAATAAAATTTGTTAATGATGACGTCATATGTCACGTGGTTCGGCCGCCATCTTGGAAAAACCGAAAAATTTTGCACCTCCATATCTCTGAATGTGCTGAATATAAAAAATTGAGACATGGCTCATTGTAAAGAACTCTCCATGGGGAATAAAATGTTAATGATGACGTCATCAGTCACGTGGTTCGGCCGCCATCTTGGAAAAACCGAAAAACTTTGCACCTCTATATCTCCGAAAGTACTGAATAGAAAAAATTGACACATGGCTCGTTGTAAAGAACTCTCCATGGGGAATAAAATATGTTAATGATGACGTCATCGGTCACGTGGTTCGACCACCATATTTGTCCTCAATGGCCAATAAAAAAGTACATTCCGGCAAGTCCTCGGTCTCTGACCGATTTTTCATTTGTCTGTTTGTCTGTTTGTCTGTTTGTCTGTCTGTCTGTTTGCAGCACTGCGTCTACACCGTTGCACGTAGAATCGCCAAACTTTGCACACATATTGGTCTTGCCCTGGAATAGACAGTGCCCAATTGATGACGTCATCGGTGACGTGGTTCGGCCGCCATCTTGGAAAAACCGAAAAACTTTGTACCTCTATATCTCCGAAAGTACTGAACAGAAAATATTGAGACATGGCTCATTGTAAAGAACTCTCCATGGGGAATAAAATATGTTAATGATGACGTCATATGTCACGTGGTCGGCCGCCATCTTGGAAAAACGGCAAAACTTTGCACCACTATATCTCCAAAAGTGCTGAACAGAAAAAATTGAGACATGGCTCATTGTAAAGAACTCTCCATGGGGAATAAAATATGTTAATGATGACGTCATCAGTCACGTGGTCGGCCGCCATCTTGGAAAAACGGCAAAACTTTGTACCACGAAAGCTCCAAAAGTGCTGAACAGAAAAAATTGAGACATGGCTCATTGTAAAGAACTCTCCATGGGGAATAAAATATGTTAATGATGATGTCATATGTCACGTGGTAGGCCGCCATCTTGGAAAAACCGAAAAACGTTGCACCTCCATATCTCCGAAAGTGCTCAATAGAAAAAATTGAGACATGGCCCATTGTAAAGAACTCTCCATGGGGAATGAAATATGTTAATGATGATGTCATCAGTCACGTGGTTCGGCCGCCATCTTGGAAAAACCGAAAAACCTCGCACCTCCATATTTCCGAAAGTGCTGAATAGAAAAAATTGAGAAATGGCTCATTGTAAAGAACTCTCCATGTGGAATAAAATATGTTAATGATGACGTCATCTGTCACGTGGTTCGCCCGCCATCTTGGAAAAACCGAAAAACTTTGCAATTCCACATCTCCAAAAGTCCTGAATAGAAAAAATTGAGACATAGCTCATTGTAAACAACTCTCCACGGGGAATAAAATATGTTAATGATGACATCATCGGTCACGTGGTTCGGCCGCCATATTTGTCCTAAATGGCCAATAAAAAAGTACATTCCGGCAAGTCCTCGGTCTCTGACCGATTTTTCATCTGTCTGTCTGTTTGTCTGTTTGTCTGTCTGTTTGCAGCACTGCGTCTACACCGTTGCACGGAGAATCGCCAAACTTTGCACACATATTGGTCTTGCCCTGGAATAGACTGTGCCCAAATGATGACGTCATTGGTCACGTGGTTCGGCCGCCATCTTGGAAAAACCGAAAATTTTTGCACCTCGATATCTCAAAGTGCTGACAGAAAAAATTGACACATGGCTCATTGTAAAGAACTCTCCATGGGGAATAAAATATGATAATGATGACGTCATCAGTCACGTGGTTCGGCCGCCATCTTGGAAAAACCGAAAATTTTTGCGCCTCCATATCTCCGAAAGTCCTGAACAGAAAAAATTGAGACATGGCTCATTGTAAAGAACTCTCCATGGGGAATAAAATATGTTAATGATGACGTCATCAGTCACGTGGTTCGGCCGCCATCTTGGGAAAACCGAAAAACTTTGCACCACTATATCTCCAAAAGTGCTGAACAGAAAAAATGGAGACATGGCTCATTGTGAAGAACTCTCCATGTGGAATAAAATATGTTAATGATGACGTCATCAGTCACGTGGTTCGGCCGCCATCTTGGAAAAACCGAAAAACTTTGCACATCCATATCTCTGAATGTACTAAATAGAAAAAATTGAGACATGGCTCATTGCAAAGAACTCTCCATGGAGAATACAATATGTTAATGATGACGTCATCGGTCACGTGATTCGGCCGCCATCTTGGAAAATCCGAAAAACTATGCACCTCCATATCTCCGAAAGTGCTGAATAGAAAAAATTGAGACATGGCCCATTGTAAAGAACTCTCCATGGGGAATAAAATATGTTAATGATGATGTCATCGGTCACGTGGTTCGGCCGCCATCTTGGAAAAACCGAAAAACTCTGCACCTCCACATCTCCAAAAGTCCTGAATAGAAAAAATTGAGGTATGGCTCATTGTAAACAACTCTCCACGTGGAATAAAATATGTTAATGATGACATCATCGGTCACGTGGTTCGGCCGCCATATTTGTCCTAAATGGCCGATAAAAAAGTACATTCCGGCAAGTCCTCGGTCTCTGACCGATTTTTCATCTGTCTGTCTGTCTGTCTGTCTGTTTGTCTGTCTGTCTGTTTGCAGCACTGCGTCTACACCGTTGCACGTAGAATCGCCAAACTTTGCACAAATATTGGTCTTGCCCTGGAATAGACTGTGCCCAATTGATGACGTCATCGGTGACGTGGTTTGGCCGCCATCTTGGAAAAACCGAAAAACTTTGCACCTCTATATCTCCGAAAGTACTGAACAGAAAAAATTGAGACATGGCTCATTGTAAAGAACTCTCCATGGGGAATAAAATATGTAAATGATGACGTCATCAGTCACGTGGTTCGGTCGCCATCTTGGAAAAACGGCAAAACTTTGCACCACTATATCTCCAAAAGTGCTGAACAGAAAAAATTGAGACCTGGCTCATTGTAAAGAACTCTCCATGGGGAATAAAATATGTTAATGATGACGTCATATGTCACGTGGTCGGCCGCCATCTTGGAAAAACCGAAAAACTTTGCACCACTATATCTCCAAAAGTGCTGAACAGAAAAAATTGAGACATGGCTCATTGTAAAGAACTCTCCATGGGGAATAAAATATGTTAATGATGACGTCATCAGTCACGTGGTCGGCCGCCATCTTGGAAAAACGGCAAAACTTTGCACCACGAAATCTCCAAAAGTCCTGAACAGAAAAAATTGAGACATGGCTCATTGTAAAGAACTCTCCATGGGGAATAAAATATGTTAATGATGATGTCATATGTCACGTGGTCGGCCGCCATCTTGGAAAAACGGGAAAACTTTTCACCACTATATCTCCAAAAGTGCAGAATGGAAAAAATTGAGACGTGGCTCATTGTAAAGAACTCTCCATGGGGAATAAAATATGTTAATGATGACGTCATCTATCACGTGGTTCGGCCGCCATATTTGTTCTAAATGGCCGATAAAAAAGTACATTCCGGCAAGTCCTCGGTCTCTGACCGATTTTTCATCTGTCTGTTTGTCTGTTTGTCTGTCTGTCTGTTTGTTTGCAGCACTGCATCTACACCGTTGCACGGAGAATCGCCAAACTTTGCACACATATTGGTCTTGCCCTGGAATAGACTGTGCCCAAATGATGACGTCATCGGTGACGTGGTTCGGCCGCCATCTTGGAAAAACCGAAAAACTTTGCACCTCTATATCTCCGAAAGTACTGTACAGAAAAAATTGACACATGGCTCATTGTAAAGAACTCTCCATGGGGAATAAAATATGTAAATGATGACGTCATCAGTCACGTGGTTCGGGCGCCATCTTGGAAAAACGGCAAAACGTTGCGCCACTATATCTCCAAAAGTGCTGAACAGAAAAAATTGAGACATGGCTCATTATAAAGAACTCTCCATGGGGAATAAAATATGTTAATGATGACGTCATATGTCACGTGGTCGGCCGCCATCTTGGAAAAACGGCAAAAATTTGCACCACTATATCTCCAAAAGTGCTGAACAGAAAAAATTGAGACATGGCTCATTGTAAAGAACTCTCCATGGGGAATAAAATATGTTAATGATGACGTCATCAGTCACGTGGTCGGCCGCCATCTTGGAAAAACCGAAAAACTTAGCACCTCCATATCTCCGAAAGTGCTGAATAGAAAAAATTGAGACATTGCTCATTGTAAAGAACTCTCCATGGGGAACAAAATATGTTAATGATGATGTCATCGGTCACGTGGTTCGGCCGCCATCTTGGAAAAACCGAAAAACTCTGCACCTCCACATCTCCAACAGTCCTGAATAGAAAAAATTGAGGTATGGCTCATTGTAAAGAACTCTCCATGGGGAATAAAATATGTAAATGATGACGTCATCAGTCACGTGGTTCGGTCGCCATCTTGGAAAAACGGCAAAACATTGCGCCACTATATCTCCAAAAGTGCTGAACAGATAAAATTGAGACATGGCTCATTGTAAAGAACTCTCCATGGGGAATAAAATATGTTGATGATGACGTCATATGTCACGTGGTCGGCCGCCATCTTGGAAAAACGGCAAAACTTTGCACCACTATATCTCCAAAAGTGGTGAACAGAAATAATTGAGACATGGCTCATTGTAAAGAACTCTCCATGGGGAATAAAATATGTTAGTGATGACGTCATCAGTCACGTGGTCGGCCGCCATCTTGGAAAAACGGCAAAACTTTGCACCACTAAATCTCCAAAAGTGCTGAACAGAAAAAATTGAGACATGGCTCATTGTAAAGAACTCTCCATGGGGAATAAAATATGTTAATGATGATGTCATATGTCACGTGGTCGGCCACCATCTTGGAAAAACGGCAAAACTTTGCACCACTATATCTCCAAAAGTGCTGAACAGAAAAAATTGAGACATGGCTCATTGTAAAGAACTCTCCATGGGGAATAAAATTTGTTAATGATGACGTCATATGTCACGTGGTTCGGCCGCCATCTTGGAAAAACCGAAAAATTTTGCACCTCCATATCTCTGAATGTGCTGAATATAAAAAATTGAGACATGGCTCATTGTAAAGAACTCTCCATGGGGAATAAAATGTTAATGATGACGTCATCAGTCACGTGGTTCGGCCGCCATCTTGGAAAAACCGAAAAACTTTGCACCTCTATATCTCCGAAAGTACTGAATAGAAAAAATTGACACATGGCTCGTTGTAAAGAACTCTCCATGGGGAATAAAATATGTTAATGATGACGTCATCGGTCACGTGGTTCGACCACCATATTTGTCCTCAATGGCCAATAAAAAAGTACATTCCGGCAAGTCCTCGGTCTCTGACCGATTTTTCATTTGTCTGTTTGTCTGTTTGTCTGTTTGTCTGTCTGTCTGTTTGCAGCACTGCGTCTACACCGTTGCACGTAGAATCGCCAAACTTTGCACACATATTGGTCTTGCCCTGGAATAGACTGTGCCCAATTGATGACGTCATCGGTGACGTGGTTCGGGCGCCATCTTGGAAAAACCGAAAAACTTTGCACCTCTATATCTCCGAAAGTACTGAACAGAAAAAATTGAGACATGGCTCATTGTAAAGAACTCTCCATGGGGAAAACAATGTTGATGATGACGTCATATGTCACGTGGTCGGCCGCCATCTTGGAAAAACGGCAAAACTTTGCACCACTATATCTCCAAAAGTGCAGAACAGAAAAAATTGAGACATGGCTCATTGTAAAGAACTCTCCATGGGGAATAAAATATGTTAATGATGACGTCATCAGTCACGTGGTCGGCCGCCATCTTGGAAAAACGGCAAAACTTTGTACCACGAAAGCTCCAAAAGTGCTGAACAGAAAAAATTGAGACATGGCTCATTGTAAAGAACTCTCCATGGGGAATAAAATATGTTAATGATGATGTCATATGTCACGTGGTCGGCCGCCATCTTGGAAAAACCGAAAAACTTTGCACCTCCATATCTCCGAAAGTGCTCAATAGAAAAAATTGAGACATGGCCCATTGTAAAGAACTCTCCATGGGGAATGAAATATGTTAATGATGATGTCATCAGTCACGTGGTTCGGCCGCCATCTTGGAAAAACCGAAAAACCTCGCACCTCCATATCTCCGAAAGTGCTGAATAGAAAAAATTGAGAAATGGCTCATTGTAAAGAACTCTCCATGTGGAATAAAATATGTTAATGATGACGTCATCTGTCACGTGGTTCGCCCGCCATCTTGGAAAAACCGAAAAACTTTGCAATTCCACATCTCCAAAAGTCCTGAATAGAAAAAATTGAGACATGGCTCATCTATCTATAATTCCAGCAATCTCTGTGTGTCTGTGTGTCTGTGTGTCTGTGTGTCTGTGTGTCTGTGTGTCTGTGTGTCTGTGACCGCTGTTTCTCGACAACCACGGGTCCGATATACTTGAAACTTGCCAGGTATATTGCTGGGGACCCGAGGATGTGCCTTTTCAAGGTTTTAAATTAATCGGAGAAGTACTTACCGAGCTATGTCCAAAAAACGCTTCAACCAATCAGAGAGCAGCGAGCTATCACGTGTGCCGAACGTGGCGATCAGACTCTGCCTCGGACGGCACATTTGACAGCGTATTCATTTATTTCACGTTGGAAAACTATGTTGCCGTTAAACTATGTTTTAAAACGAATTCAAACTGCGATTAAATTAAAACGATTCATCGTAACTGCGATTTGCGAACTTCCGGACAGTGAAGACTTCACTTCCGGCAGCCAATCACAGAACGCTTTGTTGCGTAGGCGTGGCCGATGTGAGACGAGCGGAGCTGAGCGCGTTACGAGCTGACCGCCATTACGGTTCGTAATTCGTTTTCTTATGCGCATTATTTTTCCCAATTCAGTCAGAGCGAAGGGCGGAAGCGAAGAGCGTTGTTTTTTTTGTTTACGGGCGTACGGGCGTACGGGCGGGGTAGAGCATACGGGTAGCGTTTTTTTTTTTTTTTGGCAAGGAACGGGCACCCACGTACGGGCAATGCCCTAGTCTATCTATAATTCCAGTAATCTCTGTGTGTCTGTGTGTGTGTGTGTGTGTGTGTGTGTGTGTGTGTGTGTTTGTCTGTGACCGCTGTTTCTCGACAACCACGGGTCCGATATACTTGAAACTTGCCAGGTATATTGCTGGGGACCCGAGGATGTGCCTTTTCAAGGTTTGAAATTAATCGGACAAGTGGTTCCCAAGGTATGGTCACCGTACTCGCAAGCCGTTCGCTTTGGCTTTGCGAATGGACCAAACCATTCCATGTAAATAGAGGGGGGGGGGTTCTACCGTACTCGCAAGCCGTTCGCTTTGGCTTTGCGAATGGACCAAACCATTTCATGTAAATAGAGGGGGGGGGGGTTCTGTGGTCGTTACTGCCACGTGGTTTCAAAGTTTTTTTTTGTTGTTGTTGTTTGCACGCATGTTTTTTTGCACCCACGTACGGGCACGCCCTAGTTGTAAACAACTCTCCATGGGGAATAAAATATGTTAATGATGACATCATCGGTCACGTGGTTCGGCCGCCATATTTGTCCTAAATGGCCAATAAAAAAGTACATTCTGGCAAGTCCTCGGTCTCTGACCGATTTTTCATTTGTCTGTCTGTCTGTTTGTCTGTCTGTCTGTTTGCAGCACTGCGTCTACACCGTTGCACGTAGAATCGCCAAGCTTTGCACACATATTGGTCTTGCCCTGGAATAGACTGTGCCCAATTGATGACATCATCGGTCACGTGGTTCGGCCGCCATCTTGGAAAAACCGAAAAACTTTGCACCTCTATATCTCCGAAAGTACTGAACAGAAAAAATTGAGACATGGCTCATTGTAAAGAACTCTCCATGGGGAATAAAATATGTAAATGATGACGTCATCAGTCACGTGGTTCGACCGCCATCTTGGAAAAACCGAAAAACTTTGCACCTCCATATCTCCGAAATTGGTGAATAGAAAAAATTGAGACAAGGCTCATTATAAAGAACTCTCCATGGGGAACAAAATATGTTCATGATGACGTCATCAGTCACGTGGTTCGGCCGCCATCTTGGAAAAACCGAAAAAATTTGCACTTCCATGTCTCCGAAAGTGCTGAATAGAAAAAAATGAGACATGGCTCATTGTAAAGAACTCTCCATGAGGAATAAAATATGTTAATGATGACCTCATATGTCACGTGGTTCGGCCGCCATCTTGGAAAAACCGAAAAACTTAGCACCTCCATATCTCCAAAAGTGCTGAACAGAAAAAATTGAGACATGGCTCGTTGTAAAGAACTCTCCATGGGGAATAAAATATGGTAATGATGACGTCAAATGTCACGTGGTCGGCCGCCATCTTGGAAAAACGGCAAAAGTTTGCACCACTATATCTCCAAAAGTGCTGAACAGAAAAAATGGAGACATGGCTCATTGTAAAGAACTCTCCATGGGGAATAAAATTTGTTAATGATGATGCCATCGGTGACGTGGTTCGGCCGCCATCTTGGAAAAACGGGAAAACTTTGCACCACTATATCTCCAAAAGTGCAGAATGGAAAAAATTGAGACATGGCTCATTGTAAAGAACTCTCCATGGGGAATAAAGTATGTTAATGATGACGTCATCTATCACGTGGTTCAGCCGCCATATTTGTTCTAAATGGCCGATAAAAAAGTACATTCCGGCAATTCCTCGGTCTCTGACCGTTTTTTCATTACTTGCCGGAAAAATTTTTCCGGCAAGTATGTTGAACTGTTCGTTACTTGCCGGAAAAGATTCCGGCAAGTATGTTGATCTGTTCGTTTGTTTGTCTGTTTGTCTGTTTGTCTGTTTGTCTGTTTGTCTGTTTGCAGCACTACGTCTACACCGTTGCACGTAGAATCACCAAACTTTGCACACGTATTTGTCTTGCCCTCTAATATACTGTGCCCAAATGATGACGTCATCGGTCACGTGGTTCGGCCGCCATCTTGGAAAAACCAAAAAATTTTGCACCTCCATATCTCCAAAAGTCCTGAACAGAAAATATTGAGACATGGCTCATTGTAAAGAACTCTCCATGGGGAATAAAATATGTTAATGATGACGTCATCAGTCACGTGGTCGGCCGCCATCTTGGAAAAACGGCAAAACTTTGCACCACGATATCTCCAAAAGTGCTGAACAGAAAAAATTGAGACATGGCTCATTGTAAAGAACGCTCCATGGGGAATAAAATATGTTAATGATGACGTCATATGTCACGTGGTCGGCCGCCATCTTGGAAAAACGGCAAAACTTTGCACCACTATATCTCCAAAAGTGCAGAATGGAAAAAATTGAGAGATGGCTCATTGTAAAGAACTCTCCATGGGGAATAAAATATGTTAATGATGACGTCATGTATCACGTAGTTTGGCCGCCATATTTGTTCTAAATGGCCGATAAAAAAGTACATTCCGGCAAGTCCTCGGTCTCTGACCGATTTTTCATTACTTGCCGGAAAAGATTCCGGCAAGTATGTTGATCTGTTCGTTTGTTACTTGCCGGAAAAATTTCCGGCAAGTATGTTGATCTGTTCGTTTGTTTGTCTGTTTGTCTGTTTGTCTGTTTGTCTGTCTGTCTGTCTGTTTGCAGCACTGCGTCTACACCGTTGCACGTAGAATCGCCAAGCTTTGCACACATATTGGTCTTGCCCTGGAATAGACTGTGCCCAATTGATGACGTCATCGGTGACGTGGTTCGGCCGCCATCTTGGAAAAACCGAAAAACTTTGCACCTCTATATCTCCGAAAGTACTGCAGAGAAAAAATTGAGACATGGCTCATTGTAAAGAACTCTCCATGGGGAATAAAATATGTTAATGATGACGTCATCAGTCACGTGGTCGGCCGCCATCTTGGAAAAACAGCAAAACTTTGCACCACTATATCTCCAAAAGTGCTGAACAGAAAAAATTGAGACGTGGCTTATTGTAAAGAACTCTCCATGGGGAATAAAATATGTTAATGATGATGTCATATGTCACGTGGTCGGCCGCCATCTTGGAAAAACGGCAAAACTTTGCACCACTATATTTCCAAAAGTGCTGAACAGAAAAAATTGAGACATGGCTCATTGTAAAGAACTCTCCATGGGGAATAAAATATGTTAATGATGACGTCATCAGTCACGTGGTCGGCCGCCATCTTGGAAAAACGGCAAAACTTTGCACCACTATATCTCCAAAAGTGCTAAATAGAAAAAATTGAGACGTGGCTCATTGGAAAGAACTCTCCATGGGGAATGAAATATGTTGATGATGACGACGTCATCGGTCACGTGGTTCGGCCGCCATCTTGGAAAAACTGTAAAACCTTGCACCTCCATATCTCCAAAGGTGCTAAATAGAAAAAATTGAGACGTGGCTCATTGGAAAGAACTCTCCATGGGGAACAAAATATGTTAATGATGATGTCATCGGTCACGTGGTTCGGCCGCCATCTTGGAAAAACCGAAAAACTCTGCACCTCCACATCTCCAAAAGTCCTGAATAGAAAAAATTGAGGTATGGCTCATTGTGAAGAACTCTCCATGGGGAATAAAATATGTTAATGATGACGTCATCGGTCACGTGGTTCGGCTGCCATATTTGTCCTAAATGGCCGATAAAAAAGTACATTCCGGCAAGTCCTCGGTCTCTGACCGATTTTTCATTACTTGCCGGAAAAATTTTCCGGCAAGTATGTTGATCTGTTCGTTTGTTTGTCTGTCTGTCTGTTTGTCTGTCTGTTTGTCTGTCTGTTTGTCTGTTTGCAGCACTGCGTCTACACCGTTGCACGGAGAATCGCCAAACTTTGCACACATAATGGTCTTGCCCTCTAATATACTGTGCCTCAATGATGACGTCATCAGTGACGTGGTTCGGCCGCCATCTTGGATAAACCGAATAAATTTGCACCTCTATATCTCCGAAAGTACTGAACAGAAAAAATTGAGACATGGCTCATTGTAAAGAACTCTCCATGGGGAATAAAATATGTTAATGATGACGTCATATGTCACGTGGTCGGCCGCCATCTTGGAAAAACGGCAAAAATTTGCACCACTATATCTCCAAAAGTGCTGAACAGAAAAAATTGAGACATGGCTCATTGTAAAGAACTCTCCATGGGGAATAAAATATGTAAATGATGACGTCATCAGTCACGTGGTTCGGTCGCCATCTTGGAAAAACGGCAAATCGTTGCGCCACTATATCTCCAAAAGTGCTGAACAGAAAAAATTGAGACATGGCTCATTGGAAAGAACTCTCCATGGGGAATAAAATATGTTAATGATGACGTCATATGTCACGTGGTCGGCCGCCATCTTGGAAAAACGGCAAAACTTTGCACCACTATATCTCCAAAAGTGCTGAACAGAATAATTGAGACATGGCTCATTGTAAAGAACTCTCCATGGGGAATAAAATATGTTAATGATGACGTCATCAGTCACGTGGTCGGCCGCCATCTTGGAAAAACGGCAAAACTTTGCACCACAAAATCTCCAAAAGTGCTGAACAGAAAAAATTGAGACATGGCTCATTGTAAAGAACTCTCCATGGGGAATAAAATATGTTAATGATGACGCCATCGGTCACGTGGTTCGGCCGCCATCTTGGAAAAATGGGAAAACTTTGCACCTCAACATCTCCGAAAGTGCTGAAATGAAAAAATTGAGACATGGCTCATTGTAAAGAACTCTCCAGGGGGAATAAAATATGTTAATGATGACGTCATCAGTCGCGTGGTCGGCCGCCATCTTGGAAAAACCGAAAAACCTAGCACCTCCATATCTCCGAAAGTGCTGAATAGAAAAAATTGAGACATGGCTCATTGTCAAGAACTCTCCATGTGGAATAAAATATGTTAATGATGACGTCATCGGTCACGTGGTGCGGCCGCCATCTTGGAAAAACGGGAAAAAAATACACCTCCATATCTCCGAAAGTGCTGAATAGAAAAAATTGAGACATGGCTCATTGGAAAGAACTCTCCAGGGGGAATAAAATAAGTTAATGATGACGTCATCGGTCACGTGGTTCGGCCGCCATCTTGGAAAATCCGAAAAACGTTGCACCTCTATCTCCAAAAGTGCTGAACAGAAAAAATTGAGACATGGCTCATTGGAAAGAACTCTCCAGGGGGAATAAAATATGTTAATGATGTCGTCATCGGTCACGTGGTTCGGCCGCCATCTTGGAAAATCCGAAAAACGTTGCACCTCTATCTCCAAAAGTGCTGAACAGAAAAAATTGAGACATGGCTCATTGTAAAGAACTCTCCGTGGGGAATAAAATATGTTAATGATGATGTCATCGGTCAGGTGGTTCAGCCGCCATATTTGTCCTAAATGGCCGATAAAAAAGTAAATTCCGGCAAGTCCTCGGTCTCTGACCGATTTTTCATTTGTCTGTTTGTCTGTCTGTTTGTCTGTTTGTCTGTCTGTCTGTCTGTCTGTTTGCAGCACTGCGTCTACACCGTTGCACGTAGAATCGCCAAACTTTGCACACTTATTGGTCTTGCCCTGGAATAGACTGTGCCCAATTGATGACGTCATCGGTGACGTGGTTCGGCCGCCATCTTGGAAAAACCGAAAAACTTTGCACCTCTATATCTCCGAAAGTACTGAACAGAAAAAATTGAGACATGGCTCATTGTAAAGAACTCTCCATGGGGAATAAAATATGTTAATGATGACGTCATATGTCACGTGGTCGGCCGCCATCTTGGAAAAACGGCAAAACTTTGCACCACGAAATCTCCAAAAGTGCTGAACAGAAAAAATTGAGACATGGCTCATTGTAAAGAACTCTCCATGGGGAATAAAATATGTTAATGATGATGTCATATGTCACGTGGTCGGCCGCCATCTTGGAAAAACGGCAAAACTTTGCACCACTATATCTCCAAAAGTGCTGAACAGAAAAAATTGAGACATGGCTCATTGTAAAGAACTCTCCATGGGGAATAAAATATGTTAATGATGATATCATCGGTCACGTGGTTCGGGACCATATTTGTTCTAAATGGCTGATAAAAAGTACATTCCGGCAAGTCCTCGGTCTCTGACCGATTTTTCATCTGTCTGTCTGTCTGTTTGCAGCACTGCATCTACACCGTTGCGGAGAATCGCCAAACTTTGCACACATATTCGTCTTGCCCTGGAATAGACTGTGCCCAATTTATGACGTCAGCGGTCACGTGGTTCGGCCGCCATCTTGGAAAAACCGAAAAACTTTGCACCTCTATATCTCCGAAAGTACTGAACAGAAAAAATTGAGACATGGCTCATTGTAAAGAACTCTCCATTGGGAATAAAACATGTTAATGATGCCGTTATAGGTCACGTGGTTCGGCCGCCATCTTGGAAAAAACGAAAAACGTTGCGCCACTATATCTCCAAAAGTGCTGACAGAAAAAATTGAGACATGGCTCATTGTAAAGAACTCTCCATTGGGAATAAAACATGTTAATGATGCCGTCATAGGTCACGTGGTTCGGCCGCCATCTTGGAAAAAACGAAAAACGTTGCGCCACTATATCTCCAAAAGTGCTGACAGAAAAAATTGAGACATGGCTCATTGTAAAGAACTCTCCATGGGGAATAAAATATGTTAATGATGACGTCATCAGTCACGTGGTTCGGACGCCATCTTGGAAAAACGGCAAAACTGTGCACCACTATATCTCCAAAAGCGCTGAACAGACAAAATTGAGACATGGCTCATTGTAAAGAACTCTCCATGGGGAATAAAATATGTTAATGATGACGTCATATGTCACGTGGTCGGCCGCCATCTTGGAAAAACGGCAAAACTTTGCACCACTATATCTCCAAAAGTGCTGAACATAAAAAATTGAGACATGGCTCATTGTAAAGAACTCTCATTGGGGAATAAAATATGTTAATGATGACCTCATATGTCACGTGGTTCGGCCGCCATCTTGGAAAAACCGAAAAATTTTGCACCTCCATATCTCTGAAAGTGCTGAATAGAAAAAATTGAGACATGGCTCATTGTAAAGAACTCTCCATGGGGAATAAAATATGTAAATGATGACGTCATCAGTCACGTGGTTCGGTCGCCATCTTGGAAAAACGGCAAAACTTTGCACCACTATATCTCCAAAAGTGCTGAACAGAAAAAATTGAGACCTGGCTCATTGTAAAGAACTCTCCATGGGGAATAAAATATGTTAATGATGACGTCATATGTCACGTGGTCGGCCGCCATCTTGGAAAAACCGAAAAACTTTGCACCACTATATCTCCAAAAGTGCTGAACAGAAAAAATTGAGACATGGCTCATTGTAAAGAACTCTCCATGGGGAATAAAATATGTTAATGATGACGTCATCAGTCACGTGGTCGGCCGCCATCTTGGAAAAACGGCAAAACTTTGCACCACGAAATCTCCAAAAGTCCTGAACAGAAAAAATTGAGACATGGCTCATTGTAAAGAACTCTCCATGGGGAATAAAATATGTTAATGATGATGTCATATGTCACGTGGTCGGCCGCCATCTTGGAAAAACGGGAAAACTTTTCACCACTATATCTCCAAAAGTGCAGAATGGAAAAAATTGAGACGTGGCTCATTGTAAAGAACTCTCCATGGGGAATAAAATATGTTAATGATGACGTCATCTATCACGTGGTTCGGCCGCCATATTTGTTCTAAATGGCCGATAAAAAAGTACATTCCGGCAAGTCCTCGGTCTCTGACCGATTTTTCATCTGTCTGTTTGTCTGTTTGTCTGTCTGTCTGTTTGTTTGCAGCACTGCATCTACACCGTTGCACGGAGAATCGCCAAACTTTGCACACATATTGGTCTTGCCCTGGAATAGACTGTGCCCAAATGATGACGTCATCGGTGACGTGGTTCGGCCGCCATCTTGGAAAAACCGAAAAACTTTGCACCTCTATATCTCCGAAAGTACTGTACAGAAAAAATTGACACATGGCTCATTGTAAAGAACTCTCCATGGGGAATAAAATATGTAAATGATGACGTCATCAGTCACGTGGTTCGGGCGCCATCTTGGAAAAACGGCAAAACGTTGCGCCACTATATCTCCAAAAGTGCTGAACAGAAAAAATTGAGACATGGCTCATTATAAAGAACTCTCCATGGGGAATAAAATATGTTAATGATGACGTCATATGTCACGTGGTCGGCCGCCATCTTGGAAAAACGGCAAAAATTTGCACCACTATATCTCCAAAAGTGCTGAACAGAAAAAATTGAGACATGGCTCATTGTAAAGAACTCTCCATGGGGAATAAAATATGTTAATGATGACGTCATCAGTCACGTGGTCGGCCGCCATCTTGGAAAAACCGAAAAACTTAGCACCTCCATATCTCCGAAAGTGCTGAATAGAAAAAATTGAGACATTGCTCATTGTAAAGAACTCTCCATGGGGAACAAAATATGTTAATGATGATGTCATCGGTCACGTGGTTCGGCCGCCATCTTGGAAAAACCGAAAAACTCTGCACCTCCACATCTCCAACAGTCCTGAATAGAAAAAATTGAGGTATGGCTCATTGTAAAGAACTCTCCATGGGGAATAAAATATGTAAATGATGACGTCATCAGTCACGTGGTTCGGTCGCCATCTTGGAAAAACGGCAAAACATTGCGCCACTATATCTCCAAAAGTGCTGAACAGATAAAATTGAGACATGGCTCATTGTAAAGAACTCTCCATGGGGAATAAAATATGTTGATGATGACGTCATATGTCACGTGGTCGGCCGCCATCTTGGAAAAACGGCAAAACTTTGCACCACTATATCTCCAAAAGTGGTGAACAGAAATAATTGAGACATGGCTCATTGTAAAGAACTCTCCATGGGGAATAAAATATGTTAGTGATGACGTCATCAGTCACGTGGTCGGCCGCCATCTTGGAAAAACGGCAAAACTTTGCACCACTAAATCTCCAAAAGTGCTGAACAGAAAAAATTGAGACATGGCTCATTGTAAAGAACTCTCCATGGGGAATAAAATATGTTAATGATGATGTCATATGTCACGTGGTCGGCCACCATCTTGGAAAAACGGCAAAACTTTGCACCACTATATCTCCAAAAGTGCTGAACAGAAAAAATTGAGACATGGCTCATTGTAAAGAACTCTCCATGGGGAATAAAATTTGTTAATGATGACGTCATATGTCACGTGGTTCGGCCGCCATCTTGGAAAAACCGAAAAATTTTGCACCTCCATATCTCTGAATGTGCTGAATATAAAAAATTGAGACATGGCTCATTGTAAAGAACTCTCCATGGGGAATAAAATGTTAATGATGACGTCATCAGTCACGTGGTTCGGCCGCCATCTTGGAAAAACCGAAAAACTTTGCACCTCTATATCTCCGAAAGTACTGAATAGAAAAAATTGACACATGGCTCGTTGTAAAGAACTCTCCATGGGGAATAAAATATGTTAATGATGACGTCATCGGTCACGTGGTTCGACCACCATATTTGTCCTCAATGGCCAATAAAAAAGTACATTCCGGCAAGTCCTCGGTCTCTGACCGATTTTTCATTTGTCTGTTTGTCTGTTTGTCTGTTTGTCTGTCTGTCTGTTTGCAGCACTGCGTCTACACCGTTGCACGTAGAATCGCCAAACTTTGCACACATATTGGTCTTGCCCTGGAATAGACTGTGCCCAATTGATGACGTCATCGGTGACGTGGTTCGGGCGCCATCTTGGAAAAACCGAAAAACTTTGCACCTCTATATCTCCGAAAGTACTGAACAGAAAAAATTGAGACATGGCTCATTGTAAAGAACTCTCCATGGGGAAAACAATGTTGATGATGACGTCATATGTCACGTGGTCGGCCGCCATCTTGGAAAAACGGCAAAACTTTGCACCACTATATCTCCAAAAGTGCAGAACAGAAAAAATTGAGACATGGCTCATTGTAAAGAACTCTCCATGGGGAATAAAATATGTTAATGATGACGTCATCAGTCACGTGGTCGGCCGCCATCTTGGAAAAACGGCAAAACTTTGTACCACGAAAGCTCCAAAAGTGCTGAACAGAAAAAATTGAGACATGGCTCATTGTAAAGAACTCTCCATGGGGAATAAAATATGTTAATGATGATGTCATATGTCACGTGGTCGGCCGCCATCTTGGAAAAACCGAAAAACTTTGCACCTCCATATCTCCAAAAGTGCTCAATAGAAAAAATTGAGACATGGCCCATTGTAAAGAACTCTCCATGGGGAATGAAATATGTTAATGATGATGTCATCAGTCACGTGGTTCGGCCGCCATCTTGGAAAAACCGAAAAACCTCGCACCTCCATATCTCCGAAAGTGCTGAATAGAAAAAATTGAGAAATGGCTCATTGTAAAGAACTCTCCATGTGGAATAAAATATGTTAATGATGACGTCATCTGTCACGTGGTTCGCCCGCCATCTTGGAAAAACCGAAAAACTTTGCAATTCCACATCTCCAAAAGTCCTGAATAGAAAAAATTGAGACATGGCTCATCTATCTATAATTCCAGCAATCTCTGTGTGTCTGTGTGTCTGTGTGTCTGTGTGTCTGTGTGTCTGTGTGTCTGTGTGTCTGTGACCGCTGTTTCTCGACAACCACGGGTCCGATATACTTGAAACTTGCCAGGTATATTGCTGGGGACCCGAGGATGTGCCTTTTCAAGGTTTTAAATTAATCGGAGAAGTACTTACCGAGCTATGTCCAAAAAACGCTTCAACCAATCAGAGAGCAGCGAGCTATCACGTGTGCCGAACGTGGCGATCAGACTCTGCCTCGGACGGCACATTTGACAGCGTATTCATTTATTTCACGTTGGAAAACTATGTTGCCGTTAAACTATGTTTTAAAACGAATTCAAACTGCGATTAAATTAAAACGATTCATCGTAACTGCGATTTGCGAACTTCCGGACAGTGAAGACTTCACTTCCGGCAGCCAATCACAGAACGCTTTGTTGCGTAGGCGTGGCCGATGTGAGACGAGCGGAGCTGAGCGCGTTACGAGCTGACCGCCATTACGGTTCGTAATTCGTTTTCTTATGCGCATTATTTTTCCCAATTCAGTCAGAGCGAAGGGCGGAAGCGAAGAGCGTTGTTTTTTTTGTTTACGGGCGTACGGGCGTACGGGCGGGGTAGAGCATACGGGTAGCGTTTTTTTTTTTTTTTGGCAAGGAACGGGCACCCACGTACGGGCAATGCCCTAGTCTATCTATAATTCCAGTAATCTCTGTGTGTCTGTGTGTGTGTGTGTGTGTGTGTGTGTGTGTGTGTTTGTCTGTGACCGCTGTTTCTCGACAACCACGGGTCCGATATACTTGAAACTTGCCAGGTATATTGCTGGGGACCCGAGGATGTGCCTTTTCAAGGTTTGAAATTAATCGGACAAGTGGTTCCCAAGGTATGGTCACCGTACTCGCAAGCCGTTCGCTTTGGCTTTGCGAATGGACCAAACCATTCCATGTAAATAGAGGGGGGGGGTTCTACCGTACTCGCAAGCCGTTCGCTTTGGCTTTGCGAATGGACCAAACCATTTCATGTAAATAGAGGGGGGGGGGGTTCTGTGGTCGTTACTGCCACGTGGTTTCAAAGTTTTTTTTTGTTGTTGTTGTTTGCACGCATGTTTTTTTGCACCCACGTACGGGCACGCCCTAGTTGTAAACAACTCTCCATGGGGAATAAAATATGTTAATGATGACATCATCGGTCACGTGGTTCGGCCGCCATATTTGTCCTAAATGGCCAATAAAAAAGTACATTCTGGCAAGTCCTCGGTCTCTGACCGATTTTTCATTTGTCTGTCTGTCTGTTTGTCTGTCTGTCTGTTTGCAGCACTGCGTCTACACCGTTGCACGTAGAATCGCCAAGCTTTGCACACATATTGGTCTTGCCCTGGAATAGACTGTGCCCAATTGATGACATCATCGGTCACGTGGTTCGGCCGCCATCTTGGAAAAACCGAAAAACTTTGCACCTCTATATCTCCGAAAGTACTGAACAGAAAAAATTGAGACATGGCTCATTGTAAAGAACTCTCCATGGGGAATAAAATATGTAAATGATGACGTCATCAGTCACGTGGTTCGACCGCCATCTTGGAAAAACCGAAAAACTTTGCACCTCCATATCTCCGAAATTGGTGAATAGAAAAAATTGAGACAAGGCTCATTATAAAGAACTCTCCATGGGGAACAAAATATGTTCATGATGACGTCATCAGTCACGTGGTTCGGCCGCCATCTTGGAAAAACCGAAAAAATTTGCACTTCCATGTCTCCGAAAGTGCTGAATAGAAAAAAATGAGACATGGCTCATTGTAAAGAACTCTCCATGAGGAATAAAATATGTTAATGATGACCTCATATGTCACGTGGTTCGGCCGCCATCTTGGAAAAACCGAAAAACTTAGCACCTCCATATCTCCAAAAGTGCTGAACAGAAAAAATTGAGACATGGCTCGTTGTAAAGAACTCTCCATGGGGAATAAAATATGGTAATGATGACGTCAAATGTCACGTGGTCGGCCGCCATCTTGGAAAAACGGCAAAAGTTTGCACCACTATATCTCCAAAAGTGCTGAACAGAAAAAATGGAGACATGGCTCATTGTAAAGAACTCTCCATGGGGAATAAAATTTGTTAATGATGATGCCATCGGTGACGTGGTTCGGCCGCCATCTTGGAAAAACGGGAAAACTTTGCACCACTATATCTCCAAAAGTGCAGAATGGAAAAAATTGAGACATGGCTCATTGTAAAGAACTCTCCATGGGGAATAAAGTATGTTAATGATGACGTCATCTATCACGTGGTTCAGCCGCCATATTTGTTCTAAATGGCCGATAAAAAAGTACATTCCGGCAATTCCTCGGTCTCTGACCGTTTTTTCATTACTTGCCGGAAAAATTTTTCCGGCAAGTATGTTGAACTGTTCGTTTGTCTGTTTGTCTGTCTGTTTGTCTGTTTGTCTGTCTGTCTGTCTGTTTGCAGCACTGCGTCTACACCGTTGCACGTAGAATCGCCAAACTTTGCACACTTATTGGTCTTGCCCTGGAATAGACTGTGCCCAATTGATGACGTCATCGGTGACGTGGTTCGGCCGCCATCTTGGAAAAACCGAAAAACTTTGCACCTCTATATCTCCGAAAGTACTGAACAGAAAAAATTGAGACATGGCTCATTGTAAAGAACTCTCCATGGGGAATAAAATATGTTAATGATGACGTCATATGTCACGTGGTCGGCCGCCATCTTGGAAAAACGGCAAAACTTTGCACCACGAAATCTCCAAAAGTGCTGAACAGAAAAAATTGAGACATGGCTCATTGTAAAGAACTCTCCATGGGGAATAAAATATGTTAATGATGATGTCATATGTCACGTGGTCGGCCGCCATCTTGGAAAAACGGCAAAACTTTGCACCACTATATCTCCAAAAGTGCTGAACAGAAAAAATTGAGACATGGCTCATTGTAAAGAACTCTCCATGGGGAATAAAATATGTTAATGATGATATCATCGGTCACGTGGTTCGGGGCCATATTTGTTCTAAATGGCTGATAAAAAGTACATTCCGGCAAGTCCTCGGTCTCTGACCGATTTTTCATCTGTCTGTCTGTCTGTTTGCAGCACTGCATCTACACCGTTGCGGAGAATCGCCAAACTTTGCACACATATTCGTCTTGCCCTGGAATAGACTGTGCCCAATTTATGACGTCAGCGGTCACGTGGTTCGGCCGCCATCTTGGAAAAACCGAAAAACTTTGCACCTCTATATCTCCGAAAGTACTGAACAGAAAAAATTGAGACATGGCTCATTGTAAAGAACTCTCCATTGGGAATAAAACATGTTAATGATGCCGTTATAGGTCACGTGGTTCGGCCGCCATCTTGGAAAAAACGAAAAACGTTGCGCCACTATATCTCCAAAAGTGCTGACAGAAAAAATTGAGACATGGCTCATTGTAAAGAACTCTCCATTGGGAATAAAACATGTTAATGATGCCGTCATAGGTCACGTGGTTCGGCCGCCATCTTGGAAAAAACGAAAAACGTTGCGCCACTATATCTCCAAAAGTGCTGACAGAAAAAATTGAGACATGGCTCATTGTAAAGAACTCTCCATGGGGAATAAAATATGTTAATGATGACGTCATCAGTCACGTGGTTCGGACGCCATCTTGGAAAAACGGCAAAACTGTGCACCACTATATCTCCAAAAGCGCTGAACAGACAAAATTGAGACATGGCTCATTGTAAAGAACTCTCCATGGGGAATAAAATATGTTAATGATGACGTCATATGTCACGTGGTCGGCCGCCATCTTGGAAAAACGGCAAAACTTTGCACCACTATATCTCCAAAAGTGCTGAACATAAAAAATTGAGACATGGCTCATTGTAAAGAACTCTCATTGGGGAATAAAATATGTTAATGATGACCTCATATGTCACGTGGTTCGGCCGCCATCTTGGAAAAACCGAAAAATTTTGCACCTCCATATCTCTGAAAGTGCTGAATAGAAAAAATTGAGACATGGCTCATTGTAAAGAACTCTCCATGGGGAATAAAATATGTTAATGATGACATCATCGGACACTTGGTTCGGCCGCCATATTTGTCCTAAATGGCCGATAAAAAAGTACATTCTGGCAAGTCCTCGGTCTCTGACCGATTTTTCATCTGTTTGTCTGTCTGTTTGTTCGCAGTACTACGTCTACACCGTTGCATGTAGAATCGCCAAACTTTACACACATATTTGTCTTGCCCTGGAATAGACTGTGCCCAATTTTAAACTCTCTCGGCCAAAATCCTCCCATCCCCTGTCTCGGTTCTCCCCAATCTCCCATACTGACCTCTCTGAACTCCTCATAGGAATGAAAACTGCCACCTGCACTCTTGACCCCATCCCCTCCAGCTTTGTCAAGGCCTCCCGCCCTGCTCTCTCTCCACTTATCATTGCAACAATAAACTCCTCCCTGTCTACAGGCATCGTCCCACCTTCCCTCAAAATTGCTGCTGTTACCCCCATTCTAAAAAAACCTGGTCTAAACCCTGACACCCTAAACAACTACAGACCATCTCCAACCTACCCTTTCTGTCAAAAGTTTTGGAACGTGCTGTAGCCACTCAACTCAAACATCACCTCTCTGCCAATAACCTGTATGAAACATTCCAATCCGGATTCCGCTCCAACCACAGTACTGAAACTGCTCTCCTCAAAATCACCAACGACCTTCTCCTCTCCTCTGACGCTGGCAACCTTAACATTCTCGTCCTCCTCGACCTCAGCGCTGCCTTTGACACCATCGATCACACCATCCTCCTCACCCGACTTGAATCCACCTTAAACGTTACCGGCACTGCCCTCTCTTGGATTAAATCATACCTCTCTGACAGACGCCAGTTCATCTCCATCAATAACTGCAAATCCCCCACTGCTCCCCTCCCCCAAGGTGTCCCCCAAGGTTCAGTTATTGGCCCCCTCCTCTTCATCCTTTACCTGTCCCCCCTCGGTCACTTAATCCGCCGTCATCGTCTCCAATTCCACTGCTTCGCCGAAGACATCCAGCTTTTCATCTCCACCAAGTCCGTCTCCACCGCCACCCACTCTATCCTGACAAACTGCATCACTGAAATAAAATCCTGGCTTCAAATCAACTTCCTCAAGCTTAACTGTGATAAATCTGAAATAATCATCATTGGCCCAAAAACGCTCACAAAATCCACCCATAACTTTGCCCTCAACATCGACGGTATCCCAGTATCCACCTCCCCTCACATCCGGAATCTTGGCGTCATCTTTGACCAAACCCTCTCCTTCGACAACTACACTAAACAGATCACAAAGTCAGCCTTCTTTCACCTGAAAAACATTGCCCGTCTCCGCTCATCCCTCTCCTCCACGGCTGCAGAAACCCTCATCCACACCTTCATCACCTCCCGTCTGGACTACTGCAATAGCCTCCGTTATGGTTCACCCTCAACAATCACCAATAAACTCCAATACATTCAGAACTCCGCTGCCTGTCTACTCACCCATTCCCGGACCCGTGACCACATCACCCCCGTCCTTTACAAGCTTCACTGGCTCCCCATCCCCCAGAGAATCCAGTACAAAATCCTCCTCTTGACATACAAAGCCCTCCATAACCTGGCCCCATCTTTCCTGGCTGACCTCTCCAGACACACTCCCACCCGCAACCTCCGCTCTGCTGGTACCAACCTCCTGACCCCCTCCATCCGAACCAAATTCAGATCCTGGGGGGACAGGGCCTTCTCCATCGCTGCTCCCACCCTCTGGACCTTACTACCTCACACCATCAGAGACTCCTCCTCACTCACCACATTCAAAACATCACTAAAGACCCACCTGTTCAACACTGCATTCAACATTCAACCCACAGCATTTAACCCCTGACTATCTCTTCTCCTTCTCCCTCCTTTTGCTTTAAATATTTCCCTATTGATTCTTGTCTTTTTGCAATTGTTGTTTTCATGTATTGTTATGCATTATGTTTTCCACTCTGTCAAAGCGCCTTTGGGCTTCTTGAAAAGCGCTATACAAAATAAATGAATTATTATTATTAAAGGCCTCCATTATGACGTCATAATTCGACAAGTACAAAACATCATCCAATCAAGATGCAATTTCTTGAGCGCCATGTCGGCATAAACTGGTGGAGAAAAAAAACAATGATGACGTCATCGGTCACGTGGTCCGGCCGCCATATTGGAAAAACCGAAAAACTTTGCACCTCCATATCTCCAAAAGTGCTGAATAGAAAAATTTGAGACATGGCTCATTGTAAAGAACTCTCCATGGGGAATAAAATATATTAATGATGATGTCATAGGTGCCTCCATTATGGTCATGATTCGACAAGTAAAAAACTTCATCCGATCAAGATGAAATTTCTTGAGCATAATCTAGGAATAAATTCGGTTGGAAAACAAATAACGATGACGTCATCGGTCACGTGGTTCAGCCGCCATATTTGTCCAACATGGCCGATTTAAAAAAAGAACATTCCGGCAAGTCCTCGGTCTCTAACCAAATTTTCATCTGTCTGTCTGTTTGTCTGTTTGTGCGCAGTACTATGTCTACATCGTTGCACATAGCATCGCCATACTTTACACACATATTTTTCTTGCCCTGGAATAGACTGTGCCCAATTTTTAACTCTCTAGGCCCAAGGCCTCCATTATGACATCATAATTCGATAATTCAACAAGTACAAAACTTCATCCAATCAAGATGCAATTTCTTGAGCGCTATGTCGGCATAAACTGGTGGAGAAAAAAAAAATGATGACGTCATCGGTCACGTGGTTCGGCCGCCATCTTGGAAAAACCGAAAAATCTTGCACCTCTATATCTCCGAAAGTGCTGAATAGAAAAAATTGAGACATAGCTCCTTGTAAAGAACTCTTCATGGGGAATAACATATGTTATTGATGATGTCATAGGTGCCTCCATTATGACGTCATAATTCGACACGTACAAAACTTCATCCGATCAAGATGAAATTTCTTGAGCATATTCTAGGAATAAATTAGTTTAGAAAACAAATAATGATGACGTCATTGGTCACGTGGTTCGGCCGGCATATTTTTTACTCCGGCAAGTCCTCGGTCTCTGACCGATTTCTCGTCTGTCTGTTTGTTTGTCTGTCCATTTTCCTGTGAACAAAATATCTCAAAACGTTATGGACGGATTTGGACGAAACTTGTTGGACAGGCTGTATGTGTGACAAGGAAGAATCGATTCAATTTTGATGAAGATCCGGCTCCAGCTAGTAGAATTTTAAAGTGATTCTTTACCATTGAGTGATATGGCCTACCAGGTGGAGGTATGCTCTCTACTGAGTACCGTTATAGTTATAGATGTGGAGGCACTCCTGTGGTAATATTTCGTGTTAATCGGACCACGGTGCCAAAAAAATGAATTAAAAAAATGCAGACATGCCACACATACAAAACCGAATCCCTAACCCTGGTTTTCACTTCGCGGGCGCAGGGTTAAAACAACTAGAAGACAGGACAGCATGTGGAGTCAAACTAACATGATCATAAGACTTTAAACAAACAAACAAATATCTATTTTGGGGGGCAACCCCCTCCTCCTCCCCCGCCCCCTCCCAACCCCATATACCCCCTTAGACCTCGATTTTCTTAGTGCCGTGAACAAACTTTGGTGCATCACGGGTGATGAAGGTTGTGGTCAGGTTTCATCGAAATAGTGCGTCCTTTACTGTCAGAAGTTCTTCTACTCAATGGTTACTTTCTCCAAAAGACCGATATGAAACTTGTTTTTTAACCTCAAATCTTTAAAGGACGTCCCCATTAGATGAATGATCGTCATTTTTTTCAAACCAAAATGTTTGACATACAATGCGTCACCAAGTTATTTTTCTTCCATGGCATCCGCGTGAGATCATTGTGTGGAGTAACAATCCCACTTCCATGTGACACCATTCCCTTCTCGCAGTCTACAAGCGTTAGATCGATTGTTTTCCAGGGAGGAATGAAAATATGCTGAAAATTGCTCCACATTCCAAGCCCCCCTCCTCTTCCATGTTAATGTAGCATGGCGGACACTGTCACTTGATGCAATGAAAAAAAAAATAGCATGAAATTGGTGTGGGGGTAATGCATGGGGGCGAAGTAGTTCTCGTGATGCACATGAGATTACATTAGAGGTGGCACATTATATTGTTGTGATGGGGACTAGTGAAGTGCAAATAATAGCATGAAATGTACCTTTTAACCCTTTACACTGCTGAGACCCCTTCGACCTTTGAACACCCTTTAAGACCACAAAGACCCCTAAATACCCTAAAAACCCAAAAACCCCAGAGGACACAGGAAACCCCGAGGACCCAAAATATCCTGAGGACCAAAAGACCCAGACGACCCAAAAGTCCCCGAAAACTCAAAATAAACTGGACCCAAAAGTCCCCGAGTAGCCAAAATACCCAGGTAACCGAAAAGCCCACGAAGTCCCAAAAGAACCATCACTCTGTTATAACAAATACAAAAGAGCACATCAAGTATCATTGGTTGAAAACCCCCTTCTTATTTATGCGTACGTAATAATTAGATTTCCCCGAGGTGGGCTGCAGTGACCTACACTACCGGTCAAAAGTTTTAGAACACCTCAATTTTTCCAGTTTTTATTGAAATTTACACAGTTTAATGTCTCAATGTACTCTGAAATTAAGCATAGAACAAATAAACAATTGGAGATAAAAAAATAAATCATAGAATCATTTTGTTTAACAAAATTTAATGTAAATTTTAGACTCAGCAAAGTAGCCACCTTTTGCAGATATAACCGCCGAACACACTCGTGGCATTCTGTCTACAATGGAAATCAAATATTGTTCGGGAAGTTCTTCCCAACACTGTTGCAGAAGTTCCCACAAATGTGTTGCACTTGGAGGTCGCTTTGCTTTCACCCTTTTGTCCAGTTCAATCCAAACCAGCTCGATGGGGTTTAAGTCTGGAGACTGTGCTGGCCATTCCATGATTTGAAGCCTACCGTCTTGTTCTTTTCATCGAAGGTAGTTTTGACATAGCCTGGAGGTGTGTTTAGGGTCATTATCTTGCTGTAGGATGAACCCCTGCCCAACTAGGTGTAAACCAGAGGGTATTGCATGGCACTGCAAAATGCTGTGGTGGCCCTTTTGGTTCAAGGTGCCAGTCACCCTGTGCAAGTCGCCGACTCTGGATCCAGCAAAAGAGCCCCAGACCATCACGCTTCCTCCTCCATGTTTGACAGTTGGTGTCTCACACTGAGGAACCATCCTTTCGCCAACTCGACGGCGTACATAAACCCTGCGTGATGAACCAAAGATTTCAAATTTTGATTAATCGGTCCATAAGACCTTTTTCCAGTCTTCAGTAGTCCACTGGCGGTGCTTCTTGGCCCAGGCAAGCCTCTTTTTCTTATTTTGCCAACTTAGCAATGGCTTTCTTACTGCAACTCGACCTGTCAAACCTGCAGCTCGAAGTCTTCCCTTCACAGTTGAAACTGAGACTTCCTTACTTCGACCAGTGTTAATCTGTGCTTGAAGATGTTGTCCTGTGAGCCGCCTATCACGCAAGCTGTCGACTCGTAGAAACTTGTCTTCTGATTCTGTTGTGGCTTTGGGTCTGTCAGACCTCTTCCTGTCAGAGTTTCCTCCAGTTTCCAATATACTACCTCCTGCCATGCAATATTGTCCAAATAATGCTTCAGAGGGTGTAATAACAGTCTGTTCCAATGCTGCTTTTGTACAGACAGGGGGTTTGTAATCAAGTAATCAGCAGAGGTTGGGACACCTGTAGGAATTGTTTGTATCAACTTTCAAGGCTTAATTTACTTATATTGCTGCAGAACAGCTGTAAGTTGTTAACCCATTACTTGTTCCCTGAAGAAGGCCTTTTTTTTTTACAATATAACTGTACAATTTACATTATTTTCCAGTTATTGCTAACCTTCACTTTTTTTTAACCTCGAGCAGTTTACTGCTTACCTTTGTACCATTTCAGGTTATTCACTGGACTTGAATTGCTTAAATTTCAATAAAAACTGGAAAAATTGAGGTGTTCAAAAACCTTTGACTGGCAGTGTATATGGCCATGGCTTGTACAAATACAGGTAGTAAACAAAAAAAAATGGAAACACCAATGTGATGTCACTAAATACAGCGTTGGACCACCATGTGCGGTCAGTACGGCCTGTATGCTCCGTTGCACAGAGTCCACCAGCGTCTGGAATTCTGCAGGAAGGATGCAGAACCATTTTTCCATGAGAAAGTCAATCAGCTCACACCTGTTTGATGGAGGTGTAAAACACTGTTTCATACGTCGTTCCAGAATATCCCATAAATGTTTGATTGGGTTCAGATCTGGTGACTGAGAAGGCCATGACATGGATAACATCAGTGTCATGCTCATCAAGCCATTGTGTGACCATACATGCTCTGTGGCTGGAGGCATCTTGGGCCATGGCATCCTCCGTTTTTATTAGAAAAAAAAAAGGTAAATAACTAGAACAACACTCTTCGACGTCACGACGTCACGACGTCGACTGATATGCCTCCGCCCACATCATTACATCTGGCTTACATCATTATAATACTTGTATCAAGTTTGATTTAAATCCATTCAGCTGTGCCCAAGTTAGCACATTTTTACCTAACATGACCTCTGACCTATTGACCCCAACATTTAATCAGTTCATGTTTACATCATGAGACATACCTGTACCAAGTTTTAATTTAAATCCCTTCAGCTGTTCACAAGTTCTAACATTTTTACCTGACATGACTTCTGACCTTTGGCCTTTGACCTCGGGACCCCCAACATCTAATCAGTTAATAGTTACATAATTATACATATCTGTACCAAGTTTGAATTGGATCCCTTTAGCCATTCTCAAGTTATAGACCAATTAGACTTTGACCTTTAACCTTTGCCCTCTTGACCCCAAAATCTAATCAGTTAATCTTTACATCATTATACATATGTGTACCCAGTTTGAATTAGATCACTTCAGCCGTTCTCAAGTTATAGACCTATTACAGATTTGACCTTTGACCCCAAAAGCTAATCACAATCTTTACAATATTATACATACCTGTGCGAAGTTTGAATTAGATCACTTCAGCCGTTCTCAAATTATCGACCTATTACAGATTTATCGTTTGACCCCAAAATCTAATCAGTTAATCTTTACAACATTATACATACCAGTACCAAGTTTGAATTAGATCACTACAGCCGTTCTCAAGTTATAGACCTATTACAGATTTAACCTTTGACCTTTGGCCCCAAAATCTAATCACTTAATCTTTACATCATTATATATACCTCTACTAAGTTTGAATTAGATCACTTCAGACGTTTTAAAGTTATAGACCCATTACAGACTTTGACCTTTGACCTCTTGACCCCAAAATCCAATCAGTTCATCTTTACATCATTATACATAAGTGTACCAAATTTTGTCAGAATCCCATCTCTGGTTCACAGGTTATCACATTAACCACTGCACCTAACATGACCTCTGACCTCATGACCCCAAAATCGAATCAGCTCATCGTTACCTCATTTTACATACCTGCACCAAGTTTGACTAAGATCCCTTTAGCCGTTCTCAAGTTATTGCGGAAACAAAAACCTATAATGGATGGACGGACGGACAGCCGGACAGACAACCTGAAAACATAATGCCTCCGGCAAGTTCATCGGCGGAGGCAAAAAATCTCGACAATAAAAGAACACCAAGGAGTCAAAACAAGAGATCAAATAACAAAAAAATCAAAGCACAAGAAATCAGAGACAAGAACCCAAAAATCAATAAACAAGAATCAGGAGGTCCAAAAATAAAACCAGAGCAATAATTGTCCCACATGGCTTATTCCCATGGCCTTAACAGCCCCAAGAGAGGGACAAAGGTGCATGGTGGGGAACTTCTACTGGAGGAGCGAGAACTGGAAGGAGCAGGGGGAGGGACACCTAATGCACAGGGGGCTCTGAGCTCCACAGGTACCTTCGCCTTGGAGCGCTGAGCCATCCCCACGGAAGCTGACCTTTTGTACTGTCGGCCCTTTCTCCGATGCTTCTTCATTTTCCATTCACCCGAAAGATCAGCGTCCTCATGGCCGGAGGTGGAGCTGACACTTTCATCCTCCGGCAGTGGGATCTCTTGAATGGAGGCTGGTTGTTCCCTCTGACCCCATCACCAGAACAACCATCTTTTCCACACAGTTCTCCACTCACACCTCAGTGGGCCTGGCACCCGATGTAACTGCATCCAGGAAGAAAGGGACTATGGCCTCCTCCCTGCTCTCCTCTTTCTCCTTTCACTCCGTCCTTTCCTCGTCATCCGTTACAATGTGGAGAGGATGGGGAAGGATGACAAACCAGGCGCAACACCTGTATTAGTCGTTGGAAACACCCCAACCCCTGCCCGCAGACACAGGCATCCCGCTAGCGTAGCTCTGCGGCAGAGGTGGAAGTTATACCGTGACACACCACAGAGGTTGCACTGCACCTGTGTGATGAAGTGCTCCCTCAAATGTGCCAACTGACCATACTGTGACCAAAACTGTTTGTTGCACGCAGAAACAAGGTGGTCCAGTTGACCGCACCTGCAGCATACTTTTGGCTGACCTGCGTAAAATACATACTTGCCTATTGGTCATCCCAATAGCAATCCCTTTAGGGATGTCGGTGACTGTGCCATCCTCCTTTATCCGGAATTTGATGTGATATTGTCGAGCCCCAGTCCATTTCGGATAAACTGTGGTGGTGTAGCGGTTGCCGCTGAGCCGACACAATCGCCTTACACCTGCCGAAGACGCAACCAGGGAGCGATCACTGTACCGGGCTCGCCCAGGCCGCCCGGGCATGCCCAGACTCGCCTTTCCCGGGCATGCCCAGACTCGCCTTTCCCGGGCTCGCCCAGGCCGCCCGGGCATGCCCAGACTCGCCTTTCCCGGGCAAACGCTCCGGCATGACGTGTTTGATTGTGCTTATATATATATTGCTACCCGATAAACGGGCTTAGGAGAGTACCCGAGTTTTCGTTTGACCAATAAAGAAGCTCGGACGAATTCCCGTCTTTTGTCGCGTCAATCCTTTCGACTCGCGTAGGAGCACAGCTCCTCACTGGTGACCCCCGACATGGACACAGCAGTTACCCTTAAACTGCCTACCTTCTGGGAGGCTCACGCGGTGGTTTGGTTCGCCGAGGCAGACTACCAGTTTGCCATGCGAGGCATGACCGCAGACGACACCCGCTTCCACCATGTGGTAGCGGCACTCGGTTCCGCCACCGCGGCCCGCGCCTTGAGCCTCCTCCAGCACCCACCAGCCGCTGACAAATATGGCGCGATCAAGACGCTCCACCTCGACGCATTCGCCCTCTCACCGGCAGGACGCGCACGACGCCTGCTCGACCTGCCCGAGCTCGGCAACACGCGCCCGTCCGAGCGGATGGACTACATGCTCTCGCTGCTCGGTGAGCACTCCTCGGATTTTCTTTTCCGAGAGCTGTTCCTCCGCCAGCTGCCCAGCCAGGTACGCTTCGCCCTGGCAGGCACGCAGATCACGGATCCCCGCGCCCTCGCCGGGGAAGCCGACAAGATCTCCTCGGCAGGCCAGCACATCGGGGCGGCTACCTGGAGCCCGCCGCCATCCGAGGCAACGCCCATGGCGCCCGAGCGCCCGGTGCGGTTGGAGGCCGAACTGCCAGTGCGACTGGCGGCCGCCACGCCACGCCGACCGATTCCAACACGACGGCCGGGGCCTCCACCTGACCAGGCATGGTGTTATTACCATGCTAGGTTCGGACACAAGGCTCGGACATGCCGACCCCCGTGCACTTTCGGCAAGTCGGGAAACGGCCGGGCCGACGTTCATTACCAGCCATGAGCACCGGCCACTCGGGCAACTTGCTTTTCATCAAGGACAAAGCGTCCGGGCGGCGTTTTCTTTGTGACACCGGCGCCCAACTGAGCGTCATACCCGCCTCCGAGCAGGACAGGCAGACCGCCGTTTGCGGCCCCTCCTTGGTCGCTGCCAACGGATCGGCCATCCGCACCTTCGGCCCGCGCAACGTCACCCTCTGCTTCGGCAGCCAGCGCTTTAATTGGACCTTTGTGACGGCAAGCGTGCCCATGGCTTTGCTAGGTGCCGACTTTCTCTGCGCGCACGGGCTGCTAGTCGACGTAAAACGGCGTCGCCTCCTCAACGCCGAGACTTTCAGCTCCCTGGCATGCACAATGAGCAGCTCCGCGCCGACCGAACTATCATGCGCCCTCCCGGCGGCGAACGAGTTCATTCGCCTGCTCACAGAGTTCCCGGCCCTCACGCGGCCGACGTTTTCGGCCGGCGCATTGAGACATGGTATCGAGCACGACATACCAACTACGGGCCCGCCAGTCTACGCCAGAGCCCGCCGCCTCGACCTGGCCAAGCTCGCCATGGCAAAGGCCGAGTTCGACGCGTTGGAGCACCTCGGCATCGTGTGGCGCTCCGATAGCGCGTGGGCCTCACCGCTGCACATCGTGCCGAAGCCGGGGGGCGGCTGGCGCCCATGTGGTGACTACCGCCGCCTCAACGACGTTACCACCCCCGACAGGTATCCTGTCCCGCATATCCAGGACTTTTCCACCCGTTTGGCGGGGCGGGTCATTTTCTCGAAAATTGACTTGATACGGGGATACCACCAGGTACCTCTCAGGTCGGCCGACGTCCCAAAAACGGCTGTCATCAGACCTTTCGGCCTGTTCGAATTCCTGAGGATGCCGTTTGGCCTCAAGAACGCGGCCCAGGCGTTCCAGCGCTTGATGGACGGCGTGCTGCGCGACCTGCCGTTCCTCTTCGTCCACCTGGACGACATCCTCGTCGCCAGCACGTCCCGGGCCGAGCACCTCCTCCACCTCCGAACATTGTTCGGACGCCTCAGCGAGCATGGCTTAATCGTCAACCCGGCCAAATGCCACTTCGGCACGACGGCCGTTGACTTTTTGGGCCACCACATCACCAGAACGGGGCTGTGCCGCTGCCAACCAAGGTCGAGGCCATCACCAAGTTCCCGCGTCCCCGCTCCATCAAGGCCCTGCAGGAATTCCTCAGCATGGTGAATTTTTACCACCGTTTTGTGCCCCGCGCTGCTCAGCTCATGCGGCCCCTTTACGAAGCCCTCCGGGGCAAGCCGGCCAAGCATGACGTCGTCTGGTCCGCAGACATGGACGCGGCATTCACAGGCGCAAAGCTGGCCCTCGCCGACGCAACGCTGCTTGCTCACCCGTGCTCGACGCTCCCATCGCCCTCACTACGGACGCCTCCGACTACGCGGTGGGCGCCGTACATGAACAATGGGTGAATGGGGTTTTTTAGCCGGCAACTCCGGCCGAACGAGCTAAATTATAGCACATTTGACCGCGAGCTCCTTGGTCTATACCTGGCCGTTCGCCATTTCCGCCACCTCCTGGAGGGCCGCCCGTTCACGGCTTTCGTCGACCACAAGCCGTTGGTTTACGCGATGGCCAAAGTCACGGAGCCGTGGTCGGCCCGCCAGCAGTGCCACCTCTCCGCCGTGTCGGAGTTTACCACGGACATCCGGCACGTCGCCGGAAAAGACAACGCCGTGGCCGACTGTCTTTCTCGGGCCAGCGCGAACGCGGTCCACCTGGGCGTGGACTTCGCACTTATGGCGGCCGACCAGACCGCCGACACCACGGTGCAAGCCCTCCGGGCGGCGGACACGGGCCTCCGCCTGGCCGACGTCCCCTTCGCGGACACTGTCCTGCTCTGCGACGTCTCCCAAGGCCAGCCTTGCACCGTCGTGCCCGTTACCTGGCAGCGCCGCATTTTCGCCTCCCTCCACGGCCTTTCTCACCCGGGCCGGAAAGCTTCCCAGAAGCTGGTGTCGGCGCATTTCGTCTGGCACGGACTTCGACGGGATGTCCGCGACTGGGCCAACGCCTGCACTGCCTGCCAGCAGGCCAAGGTCCACCGCCACATCCAGGCCCCACTGGCACCTTTCACCGTGCCCGAACGGCGTTTCGACCACGTCAACGTGGACCTGGTGGGCCCCCTTCCCCCATCACGAGGTTTCACACACCTGCTCACCATGGTGGACAGGACCACCAGGTGGCCGGAGGCCGTTCCCCTCGCTTCCACCACCACCGCCGACGTGGCGCAGGCTTTCATCGCCACCTGGCTCGCCCGTTTCGACGCACCGGCAGACATATCTTTGGACGGCGGGCCGCAGTTCACCTCCGAGCTTTGGGGCACGGTCACCCGCAACCTGGGGGTCAAGCTCCACTGTACCACGGCCTACCACCCCCAAGCCAATGGGTTGTGCGAGCGTTTTCACCGCTCCATGAAGGCCGCGCTCATGGCCGGCCTTCAGGACGGCGGTTGGGCCGACCGGCTGCCGTGGGTCCTTTTGGGCCTCCGCACGGCCCCCAAGGAGGACCTCCAGGCGTCCACCGCCGAGCTCGTCTACGGCCAGCCGCTAGGCGTCCCGGGCGAGTTCGTGCCCGATGCTACCAGTCCCTGGTCCGCGGCTCGCCAGCGCTCGGACCTCCAGGAGGCCGCCCGATGGTTTGCCCCCATGCCAACGTCCCGCCATGGTGGCCCCCAGTCCTACGTCCCCCCAACGCTTCGCACAGCGGAGTACGTTTTTGTGCGTCATGACGCACACCGGGAGCCACTCCAGCCGTTGTACGACGGGCCCTTCCGGGTCCTGCGACGGGACGACAAGTCTTTCGTCATTTACGTCGGCGGCAGGTCGGACCGGATTTCGGTGGACCGCCTCAAGCCGGCGCACTTGGACATCGACCAACCACCACGGTTGGCCCTTCCTCCACGGCGAGGCTGCCCCCCGTCCACGGTTTCCGCCGCTCGACCACCCACCACCACACCGGACCCCCCCCCCCCCCCAACGACGACCCTCCAGGGGTTGCTTCAGCCGGGTCATCAGGACCCCCTTAAATTGACCCTGCCGGTGCAAGTCGATTCTGGGGGGGCGCGTGTAGCCGTTGCCGCGGAGCATACACAATCGCCTTACACCGGCCGAAGATGCAAGCAGGGAGCGATTACTGTACCGGGCTCGTCCAGGCCGCCCAGGCATGCCCAGACGAGCCTTTCTCGGGCATGCCCAGACTCGCCTTTCCCAGGCTCGCCCAGGCCGCCCGGGCATGCCCAGACTCGCCTTTCCCGGGCAAACGCTCCGGCATGACGTGTTTGATTGTGCTTATATATATTGCTACCCGATAAATGGGCTTAGGAGAGTACCCGAGTTTTTGTTTGACCAATAAAGAAGCTCGGACGAATTCCCGTCTTTTGTCACGTCAATCCTTTCGACTTGCGTAGGAGCACAGCTCCTCAGTGGGGTCTTAACATCAACATATTGAGACAACCAAAACTTTACATCACAATCAGAAACGCTCTCATTGTCGATGAGGACTGATCGTCATGGCCCTCACATGGTCAGAGAGGGCCTCGACCGCCCAGTCAGCCAGGGATCCAGCTGACTGAGCGGCAGTCCACCACACCCACAACTAGGCAAGCCTTCCAGAAGTCTGGAAGGATACATCAAATCCATGAGCCAAGCTGATAAGGCAGAAAAAATATTCGGCCTTAGACCCCAGAACGTCCAACAACACCTTCCAACCAAATACCTCACTTGATGGAATGGCTACTTCCTTCACAAACACGAACCGGATGCAGTTATGGTGCCTGCTCGCCATGCCGGGGTCCTGTGGAGGGTGGGGTCAACACTAGGAAAGAGGATGAGAATGAGGAAGGTGGTTGCAGGATATGCACTAGGCTCCATGAGCGAGGCCTACCAGACAGGAGGAAGGCCGGAAAAAAGCAGGAAGGGAAAAATGAACGAAAATGCTGGACAAACAAGACAAAAAGGATAAGAAAACCAAATAGATAAGATGGAACCACCTTTAGAGGCCATTTTCCCCACAGAGCAGCGGTTGGCCTTTTTGGGCACCTTGGTCCCTTTTTTGAAGCAATGTTTTATGGCCGGTTGCCCTTCCTGCCGCCAACCCTGTTAGTCGCCTTTTGCGACACACAGGGAATTACCAGTAAACTGGATTTTTGCCGACCTCAAAAGGATGACAGGCTAAGTCAGCTCCCCTGGCGTTAATTCAGCGATCGACTGGGTTTTCAAACCCAGAATCCTTAGATCCCAAGCCGGCACCCTAACCGCTAAGCCAACACCAGGGTGAAATAGATAAGATGGGAAAATTAAAACGCACAGAGCAAACACAACACGGCTAACCGGATACACAAAAAGGCAAAAACTCATCGAGGATCTCCTCTTGCAGCCATGCGAACCACAATTATAGGCAAGCAGGCCTGTGCAGCATGTTTATACATGACCCCAGGCATGCTGCGATGTTATTTGTTTAATTAATACGTGGGCCTGTGGAAGTTATTGTTTGGTGTCCTTCATTTAACCAGGTGTTTCCATTTTTTGTCCACTACCTGTATATGAATGGCACTGAAAATTTTATGTGAGCAACATACTTACATTTGTGCAGGAAATACAACCTTTGTATTTTTCAATAAATAAGTTTACTTTATATAATTAGTAAGGAAAGATATTTTTTCTCATGCACAATATTTGCTTTTATATGTATTTAAATTAAAATATGATAATTAATTGAAATCCCTATGGATAATAACATAGTTAGTAAGGCAAATCATCAGCTAATGTACATTGAAAATAATCAAGGAAAAGATTTATCCTTAGCACTCACAATGGACATTATTAAACATCCTCAGATCCCGAGTTTATCCGGTAACCTGGGTAATATTTATTGATGTGTTTGAGTTTGGAACATCTGCAACTGGGGAATACATAATCACCCAATAAATATATTAACATCTGGACTTGGAACGCAGATCTTTGGGGATGTGAAGTTAACGTCCTACGCAATGTTGAGCTTCCAGATCCAATGCTGAACATTTTCCAATGTCTTTGGTCCTGAGAGCCTGCAAGGTGTATCTAATTGTTCCCTAGTCATTTGGAACTTGCTTTGCCATATTATTTCATCTGTCAGGGTAAAACCCATAGGTTGTCATAACAAATAGTCTATGCAAGAGACCTTAGCCTTTATAATAAACATGGCGTCCCCTATAGCACTCCCTGTACCTGAGGAATGCGTAAGAGTACACACCAGGCCTGCCTGCATTCCCCAAATGATCTACAGTCAGGAGCTTGCATCGTACGGTTTTTTTTCTTTTTCTTTTATTCTAGTAGCAGATTATTTTTGAAACACAGTTTTAACTCGCAAGTACTACATTAGTGGAGGGGGTGTAAAGTGTGCAGGCACGCAGACGGAATGTTCACTTCCTAATGCCAAACTGAGCACTGCTTGGGTGCTAAAGTCTTGATGTAGTTTAAATTATCAGAAACATAATTGCCTTTTCTAATCAAAATCAGCAGAACGAGAGGCCAAAGGTCAGGTTTTCATTCTGATCGAATCATCATCTGAGCTTGCAAACACACTTCTCAAGGATTAAGGCCTGGTTTCATTTTTTCAATATAGTGGGTAATCCAGAATTTATGTTATATAATCTTTTTGAGTCACACTCAATTTCCTTGTAACATACTCATACCCTTATATGGTTTCAGATGAACATCTTTGGTCACTATAGTCCTTATGCTAACAGGATTCAGGGAGTACAAGAGGAGACATGGATCCAGGATTGAAAAGGTTGCATGGGGTTGGGGAGAGGCAGGGGAAAAGGCGGGGGGGGGGGTTGAGGGGGGGCAACAGATGCTAAAGCATTAATGGCCATATGTGTGTTCAGTATATGAGAAGTTCACATCTCTTGTCATATTCCTTGGAGAAAAGAATTGACAAATTTTTCAGCTAAGGTATGATTGTATCTTACTATAATTCACGAAATGTCTGTCTGTCTGTTCCCAGGTGTTACGTGCTCCTCCCCAAACCCCGGTCACGGTGTACCTCCGAGCCCCGAGAGGAGTCACGGCAGAAAGATGTGTTATTCTGTATGTCAAATATCAATGGTGAAACCACACCAATTGTTACCAACAAACAAGTATTGTATTAAGATCACACAAGAATAACAGTACAACAACAACAGTAATCAATTGTACAACCAATATATATTTCCTATGATGGTGCCATCAGGTTCGTACAATATAACTCACTGTGCTCCAAGTGAGTGAAAAGAAGAACATTCCCCAATGTCTCTATTCCGGCATCAAGCCAAAGTCGATCCGCTCCAGCGATCATCAGAACGATGTCTATTCGAGATCAGAATCCCGTTCGGATGACAGTCACAGTCACGCTGGCAAAGCTGCGCAAAGGTGCCCTCAAGGCGACTGGGAAATCACACCCTCAGGTATGGACGTTCCACTGCTCCAAATCGGCGAACCGCAGATTTCCCACTCAAAAGCCACGTTACACACACACACACCAGATTCACGGCTGAATGCGGTGACAATGGTTAAAGCGAAGTGAAAAACCTTGAGCGAAGCGCAAAGCGTGCGAGTCAAAATGGCCGACGGCCGGTTCTCGAGGCGTAACGGCACTACGATGATTCTCCTCGGAATCAACCGCAAAACCTGACACGCAGGTTGATCTGTCACAGCGATAACATCTCTGTCGCAGGAATCCCTTTCCTGGGAAACCCAAAGTTCACTCGTGACTCTCGTTCGCTCCAGACCTCGAAGCAGCTAGGCTTCTTGTCCGACTCGCTCGCTCCGCCTTCTTTTCCTCCTCCTCCTCTTCGTCGTCATCCAGTTCCGGTTTCATTTAAAACATTAACTTTTTTACCCTTTGAAAACAGCAATCTCCACTTCCCTTAAACGACAACAACAATAGTACATGGAATCAAAAATGTTTACAGTGGATGAAAACCACAACAACGGAAGTGACGACTCCGTAACACAGGTACCGCAAAAACGGCTGAACCGATCGCAACGAAATTTTGGATGGGTAATCCTGGGACCCCCTGGAGTAAAATAGGCTATATTGTTTTTCCAATTTTTTCCCCAATTTTTCCAATTTCCAATTTTTCCAATTTTCCAGTTTTTCCAAACACGATGGAAAAATATTTACCGATATGTACAGTGGTGTGGCTTTTATTTAAATTCTACAAATACTGTTTAGATTTTGATGATTTGCGTGTGATATGATCTAACGGATGTTTATATAAATCCTTTAAAATAAAAAAAACCCTTCAATTTCTGATATTTTGCCTTTTCATTTGGGCCTCCCTATTGAAGGCCTCCCTCCGTGAACAAAAAGCGGGGTTAAGCAATTGGTTCATGTCCATCCGTGTTATCATTGTATTATCGTCAGTTTATGATTGAGCAACAACTTATTTGTATTGAATGTTATATTTTGAACACAAATTGGAACATGAATAGGAAGACAAGTTTGCAATTTGCAGTACTTCGGCTCTGAACTTGACCCGATCACACATGCGCGAGAGGAGTGAGATCATTTGTTTTACTCTGTCTGTCTGTCTGGCAGTGAAACAAAATTGAAAATCATTCCAAACAGGAAAGTCACTGTTTTTAAGGATGTTATAAAGGACACAAACAACAGGTATGAATAAAGAATGTACCGTGTTAGATAGGGTGAGGTAACAGACACTTCATCAACGGTGGTAATGGTGGTAAATTCCAGAATTAATGGCGATAAAACAGCAGTAAATTCTGGAAATTTTTAAAGCGATATTAAAAATCATTATTTTATTAAAATTGAAGTAAAATGTCCTCCATAAGTATTGGAACAGTGAAGTCAAATTTTTGCTTTTGCTATATACTTTAAAAACTTGGATTTGAGATCAAAAGATGAATATGAGGCAAGAGTACAACAGCCTCCATAGTGCAAGTTTATGCTTTATTTATTGGTATTTCTATACATATATGTTTTACCATTGTAGAATATTCGCATTTATGTTCAGTCCCCCCATTTTAGGTAAGCATAAGTAATGGAACAAATGACTGACAGGTGTTTCTTGGTGCGCAGGTGTTGGTGCGCTTTCATTTTCCCCTTGTTTGTATGCGAGTCTGAGTGGAGACGCTCAATTAGGGATTTTAGTTTTTATCTCACCTTTCGTTGTTATTTGCATTTATTTTCATTAAATCATTATTTGTCAAATCTTACTTTTTTTGTATTGTGGATTTTGCTGTCCCGTCTTTGTGTTTGTGGGTTCGAATTAACCCCTGCGTGCGTTCCGATCAGATAAGGCCTCGAACCTTCCCACGCACGCAAAAAGATAATACCGCCAAGTTGGGCATACGCCTCGGAGTAAAGCTCGTTTTGGTCATTCGTCCTCTTGGGGTCTTAACCCCGGAGATACAACAATATGTGTGTATGTATGTATATGTGTATGTATGTATGTATGTAGATATGTATGTATGTAGATATGTATGTATGTGTGTATGAATGTGTGCAGTGTGTGTATGTGTATGTGTATGTGTATGTGTATGTGTGTGTGTGTGTGTGTGTGTGTGTGTGTGTGTGTGTGTGTGTGTGTGTGTGTGTGTGTGTGTGTGTGTGTGTGACTGCTATTTGTCAGTATTGAAAGATATGTTCCATTTATCAAATCACCATTTAATGAATTCCAGATCAGAAGAGATTAATGAAGCTGCTTTCTGCCTGTAAGTAAAATGGGGTACTGCATGACACAATATGGAGTAATCTCCAAAGAACAAGAGAGGATTTTGCTGAGCATTGGAGAGGTCGTTAATGAAGATGAAGAACAAGACCGTGCCCATTGCACTGCATTGAGGAACTCCCACCTCCACCAGGAAAGGAGAAGAGACAGATTCACAGACTGCAATTCCTTGAGTGTACAAGTGGAGGAAATCATCGAGCTCGGTATAAATGTAGCCTTGCATGCTGCAGGTAGTGAACTTGGCAAGCGGAGTATGGTGCCTTACTATGGTGAATGTCCAGGTAGACAGTGCTAACCTTTCGTTTCGAGATTTATGGCACCCCAACCTTTGCTGAGAAAGAAACAGGTTCGTAGTTGGGGCAGAATGGGATGGGATGCATACATGAGATATTGAGGTAAACACTAGGTTGAGATATTCTGCTTTTTCTTTGTAAAAGTTGGAATCGAGTCCAAATAAGGTAGATGATGGGATGAGGGAGGACGGAGCGTGCACCAGAATTTAGAATAAGACGACCGGTTGGAGACTTCAGCCTTAAGGAATGCAAGATGGTGTTTTCCTGCTTGCCTCAGGATGGACACACACACATGCTGCAAGTATTGCAAGTGACCTAAATACCAACTACAAGGCATCTGAAAATGCAAAGCCCATCTGTGTCCGTTTTTATTTAGACGTCTTCTTCTTCTTCTGTTAGCCCAAAATAACGAAAACAGCTAAAAACAAAACACAAAATGAAAATTGATTCAATGCAGCCATAACCTCGGACCTTTTGATCTAAAAAAACAATCGACTCCCACCTTTTTATTAGTGAACCAATTCAGTGACCTGATATGCAAATTATCTAAATTTCAGGTCAATCGGGTGAAAGTTGGTGATTTTATTCAACCTTGACCTTCGACTTTTTGATCTAAAAAAAACAATTGTCTTTTAGCTTTTGATGCGATGTCCACTCCGTGTGTAAAGTGTGCATATGGATCAGATGCATATGGCTGCCAAAGCAGTTTCTTGACTATTGGGCACAATCCTGGTCAGGATACTCGAATGGCACATTCATCCCAGAAAGCTGGTACTCATTTTGCCGACCTTGGAGGGATTACAGGCTGAGTCAATCCCACTTGGTGTTAATTCAACGACCGAACGGGATTTGATCTCAGGACATTAGAATCCCAAGCCAGCACCCTAACTGTTAAGCCAACACCAGGCTTTGCAGCCTTATGTCCCATTGGGACGAAGAAGATAAGTGAGTGTGAGTTGTAGCTTTTTATTTGTGAAACAATTCAGTGACCCAATATGCAAATTTGTTAAATTTCAGGTGAATTGGGTGAATATTGGCGATTTTATGTGATGCTTACTTTTGACCTTTTGACCAAATTATGAATTTGCCTTCTCCATTTTTTAATTTTTTTTGTATACAACATCGAGGCTCGTGTAAGACATAACATTGATCACAAAAAGACAAACTGACACATATCATATGAAGAATCATATTATCATAATCAATATTATGATTATCGACAGATGGTGGAATGTGTCCCCTACGTATCACATTCACAGGTACACTAAAAGACAAAGATAATCAATATTATCATATTATCATATCATACCTTTAACCAAAACCACTTACTCGATCAAATAACGCTTTTTGAAAATTTTATGGCAACTCAAATAATAAATTTTAATTTCAGGTCGATTGGATGAAAATTTATAATTTAGGTGGCACTAACTTTTAGGCTATGAGCCAAGGGGGTTGGTCGGTACCATACAGATGGAGTAAGGCTCATTGTGATTTTTAGCAAGATATATGTCCCTAGATATGAAAAAAAAGTGATAGCAGTGTATAACTCGCGGCCATCTCTGTGTTATCACCCGAAATATTATTATACGCCCGCTTCGCTTCGCCAAAAAATGTGATATTTGTTAAAATTGGAATAAATATGTTTTTAAGGACCACAGAGTGCCAATAATTTGCATACTGGATGCCAACTAATATAGTAATAGAAATATAGAACATTTGTGGGGTTATTTATCAAATTTTTGATATAATGACAAAAAATATGTTAAATTTAGTGAAAAAGTGGTCGAAATCGCTTCGAGTTCAGAATTCACATTGTACATTTTTGTCAATATTTCAAAAATGAAAACTCCCAGAGTAACATTTGACCCCTCAAAATCTTCGCAAGGAACCACTGCATTGGAATATATCATTACTTTGTAATATGGTGGTTGTTTGGGGGCACATATTTTGTCAAAGTTCAAAATATGTTCAACCATACCCCCTAACCGTTCAACCAACCGTTCAACCATCTTGACTGAAGGTTCCTTGCGAAGATTTTGAGGGGTCAAATGTTACTCTGGGAGTTTTCATTTTTGAAATATTGACAAAAATGTACAATGTGAATTCTGAACTCGAAGCGATTTCGACCACTTTTTCACTAAATTTAACATATTTTTTGTCATTATATCAAAAATTTGATAAATAACCCCCACAAATGTTCTATATTTCTATTACTATATTAGTTGGCATCCAGTATGCAAATTATTGGCACTCTGTGGTCCTTAAAAACATATTTATTCCAATTTTAGCAAATATCACATTTTTTGGCGAAGCGAAGCGGGCGTATAATAATATTTCGGGTGACAACACAGAGATGGCCGAGAGTTATACACTGCTATCCACCTTTTTTTTCATATCTAGGGACATATATCTTGCTAAAAACACAATGAGCCTTACTCCATCTGTATGGTACCGACCGGTCAATTTGGGGGGTCTGGCTCATAGCCTATTTTAACCTGATGACAAAATTATTAATTCGTGTTCTCCATATTATCATAATAAAGCTTTCTTGAAAATTTGATGACATAACTCAAATGGTAAATTAAATTACAAGTCAATTAGATTACAATTGATGATTTTATGTGACGCTGACGTTTGACCTTTTGACAAAATTATTAATTTGCCTTCTCCGTATTATCATAATAGATCTTTGGTGAAAACTTGATGGCAATAGCTCAAATCGTAAAAAACCGTTATGGCCCAGACATGGCCAGACATATACACATATACACATATCTATATATATAAAGCAGTAAAGTAGGTTTGTTTGTTTGTCCTCTTATAACTCGAGAACTACTCATCGCAGAGAAAAACCAAAGGCATATT